>NC_080171.1:96994911-97089744 GCF_950295315.1 Erinaceus europaeus | reverse complement strand
GTCTTCCCCTCCTCTCTCCATCTCTGTCCTATGCAACAATGACAACAACAATAATAACTACAACAATAAAACAAGGGCAACAAAGGAAATAAATAATAAATAAATAAATAAATAAATAAATAAAATAAAATAAAAAAAAATACTTGCACATTACCAGGTGTGTCACCACTAAGCCCCTATCGTAGTTATCTTTGGGAGGTGAGAGGATGAGAATACAGAACTTTGGTGGTGGGTATAGTGTGGAACTTATACACTATAATCTTACAATCTTGTAATGTACTATTAATAACAAATTAAAAATTAGTAAACCTACAGTGAACACCTACTCACCTATGTGATACTGGTACATTGTATCCAGTGCTCCTGTGGGCGTCATGCCTCCAAAAATGTACATGTGTTTCCCCACGGTCACAGCTGAGTGGGCAGCACAGGCTATGGGAGCTGTCCCCGTGGGATTTAGCTTCTGCCACTTCATGTCACCTGACAAACGAAAGAGACATAACATGACTTAGAACGTGGTTTCACACTTACCTGACAGGCTCCTGTAGTTTACAAAGCAATCACCAAATGTCATTGGCGAGACCTGAGAACTCAGTGTGCTTAAAAATCACTTGATAGAGCATAGAATTCTGTTTGTGTGATTCAGGAAAAGAAAGCTCATTAACAGAGAGAGAAGAGAAGAGAATGTGTGAGTTTGGTCATGTCCGGGGCTTCACTGATTCAGATAGAGGAAGAAAGAGAAAAAGTACCAAATCTTCCTTTTATTATTTATTTATTTAATTAATTATTTTCCCCTCAGGGCTCCAACTATCTCTGTCTGTCTTATTTATTTATTAAGAAAGAAGCATGAGCCCCCACACCTATGGACATCTAATCTTTGACAAAGGGACTCAGACTATTAAATGGGGAAAGCAGAGTCTCTTCAACAAATGGTGTTGGGGAAAAAAATGGGTTGAAACATGCAGAAGAATGAAACTGAACCACTATATTTCACCAAATACAAAAGTAAATTCCAAGTGGATCAAGGACTTGGAGGTTAGACCACAAACTATCAGATACTTAGAAGAAAATATTGGCAGAACTCTTTTCCGCATAAATTTCAAAGACATCTTCAATGAAACGAATCCAATTACAAAGAAGACTAAGGCAAGTATAAACCCATGGGACTACATCAAATTAAAAAGCTTCTTCACAGCAAAAGAAACCACTACCCAAACCAAGAGACCCCTCACAGAATGGGAGAAGATCTTTACATGCCATACATTAGACAAGAGTTTAATAACCAACATATATAAAGAGCTTGCAAATCTCAACAAGACAACAAATAACCCCACCTAAAAATGGAGGGAGGACATGGACAGAATATTCACCACAGAAGAGATCCAAAAGGCTGAGAAACACATGAAACAATGCTCCAAGTCTCTGATTGTCAGAGAAATGCAAATAAAGACAACAATGAGATACCACTTCACTCCTGTGAGAATGTCATACATCAGAAAAGGTAACAGCAGCAAATGTTGGAGAGGGTGTGGGGTCAAAGGAACCCTTCTACACTGCTGGTGGGAATGTCAATTGGTCCAATCTCTGTGGAGGACAGTCCGGAGAACTCTCAGAAGGCTAGAAATGGACCTACCCTATGACCCTGCAATTCCTCTCCTGGGGATATATCCTAAGGAACCCAACATATGCATCCAGAAAGATCTGTGTATACATGTTCTTAGCAGCACTATTTGTAATAGCCAAAACCTGGAAGCAACCCAGGTGTCCAGCAACAGATGAGTGGCTGAGCAAGCTGTGGTACATATACACAATGGAATACTACTCAGCTGTTAAAAATGGTGACTTCACCGTTTTCAGCCGATCTTGGATGGACCTTGAAAAAGTCATGTTGAGTGAAATAAGTCAGAAATAGAAGGATGAATATGGGATGATCTCACTCTCAGGCCGAAGTTGAAAAACAAGATCAGAAAAGAAAACACAGGTAGAACCTGAAATGGAATTGGCATATCTCACCAAAGTAAAAGACTCTGGGGTGGGTGGGTGGGTAGAATACAGGTCCAAGAAGGATTCAGAGGACCTAGTGGGGGTTGTATTGTTATATGGGAATCTGGAGAATGTTGTGCATGTACAAACTATTGTACTTAATGTTGAATGTAAAACATTAATTCCCCAGTAAAAAAAAAATAGTACTAAAAAAAAAAAAAAAGAAAAGAAAGAAGCAGAGCACCACTCTAGCAATGTAATGTCAGTGATCATATTTGAGACCTCATACATATCCTATCCAAGTGAGCTATTTGGCTGATCATAACCTATAGTATTAGTTAGCCTCCCAATTATTCTTTAGAGAACACTCAAAAATGGGACACTATCTTTGGTGGCTGTCACTTTTAATTATTTCAGGGCTCTCAAGTAGGTGCCAAGTGTGCCTGTATGTACCCATACTTGAATGTTTTAAATAGTAATTTCTTTTTTTTTAAGATTTTATTTTTATGAGAAAGATAGGAGAGAGAAAGAACCAGACATCACTCTGGCACATGTGCTGCCGGGGATCGAACTCGGGACCTCATGCTTGAGAGTCCAAAGCTTTATCACTGTGCCACCTCCCGGACCACTAAATAGTCATTTCTTAAGGGGCCTACTGGTGGTACACTTGGTTGAGTGCACATGTTACACTGTGCAAGGAGCAGGGTTCAAGCCCTCAGTCCCCACCTGCAAGGGGAATGCTTCACAAGTGGTAAAGTGGTGCTGCATCTCTGTATCTCTCCCTATCTCCCCCTTCCTCTCAATTTCTGGCTATCTCTATCAAATCAATAAAGATACCTAAGTTCTTACAGCGATAGCTTAGCAAGTACAATGCAAAACTAGTATTGTGAAGCCCTAGGTTTGATCACAGGCAATGAATACACTAGTGTCTGGCCTCTTCCACCCTCTAGTCAGTATGAAATGAAATCAATCTATTTTTTTAAATATTGATTTATTCCCTTTTGTTGCCCTTGTTTTTATTGTTGTAGTTATTATTGTTGTTGTTACTGGTGTCATTGTTGTTGGATAGGACAGAAAGAAATGGAGAGAGGAGGGGAAGACAGAGAGGGGGAGAGAGAGACACCTGCAGACCTGCTTCACCACTTATGAAGCAACCTCTCTGCAGGTGGGAGATTGAAATGGGATCCTTACGCTGGTCCTTGCACTTTGCACCACATGCGCTTAACCCACTGTGCTACCACCCAGCCCCCGATATATTTATTTATTAACAAATGAGAGAGAGAACCAGTACTAGCCCATGTAATGCTGGGGATACAACTCAGAACTTTACACTTTACCCACTATTTACCACATTTATTTATTTACTTATTGCCATCAGAGCCATCACTGGCACTTCATGTCCACATGATTCCACAGCTACCAGCTGATTTTTCAATACATATTTTTTAATTAAAAAATATTATCTCTATTTATTGGATAGATATGGCCAGAAATTAAGAAGGTAGGAGAGATAGAGAAGGAAAGAGAAAAAAAGACACTTGCAGCACTGTTTCACCACTCTTGAAGCTTTCTCTCTGCAGGTAGGGACTCAAACCCAGGTCCCTGTGCATTGTAACATGTATGTGCACTCAACCAGGTATACCACCACCTGGCCCCTCCATCTGATTCTTTTTATTATTATTTTTTAAGATTTTATTTATTTATTAATGAGAAAGATAGGAGGAGAGAGAGAGAAAGAACCAGATATCACTCTGGTACATGTGCTGCCAGGGATTGAACTCAGGACCTCATGGTTGAGAATCCACTGCTTTATCCATTGTGCCACTTCCTGGACCACATTCTTTTTTTTTTTTAATTATCTTTATTTATTTATTGGGTAGAGATAGCCAGAAATTGAGAGGGGAAGGGGAGCTAGAGAGGGAGAGAGACAGAGAGACACCCATAGTCCTGCTTCATCATTTGTGAAGCTTTCCCCTTGCAAGTTTGAACTCGGGTCCTTTTGCATTATAACCTATGTGCTCAACCAGGTGTGCTACCACCCAACCTCCCAGCTGATTCTTTTCTTTCCCCCAGGTATGTGGGTGGGAAGCCCAGGAGGTAAGGCAATGATAAAGCACTGGACTGATATGAGGTCATGAGTTCAATCAATGGCATCACATGTGCCAGAGTGATGCTCTGGTTCCTTCTTTAGTAAATATATATTGGGCAGGGGTAGATAGCATTATGGTTATTGGGTATGCAAAGAGACTTTTACACCTGAGGCTCCAAAGTTCCAGGTTCAATCCCCTGCACCATAAGCTAGAGCTGAGGAGTGCTCTGGTATATGAATATATATTATAAGGGAAAGAGAGAGAAAGCTGGGGTGGGGAGAAGGAGGAGGAAGGATACCACAGCACTACTTCACCACTCTTGAGGCTTCCGCTTTGTGTGGTTCTCCCACATAGTGGGCAAGGACATAAACTTAGGTTTTTGAATATGGTAAAGTGTATACTCTACAGAATGAGCTATCTCCTGGCCCCTATGACTTATTTATCTTATGAAAAAGAGAGAGAGAAACAGAAACCCCAGAGTACCACTATGCTCTGATGCTGAAGATCAAACCCAGGGCCTCACAGAAATCCTACCCTCTACTTTCTGAGCCAGCTCCTCAGTTATACGACCAAAGTGTATTTTATTTCATTCCAAGCAGACAGACCCTTATGCCCTCCACTCTGCTTACATGTGTCAATGCAATGGAGATCATCATAGAATTTATCCCCTGACAGGCCTCCATGGATGAAGAGCTTTGTCCCTGCTGCCACCATTACATGACCATGCCGGGCAGAGGGAGGTTCTCCAAGTGTCTCTGGCTGTGACCAGGCCAGGGTATCTAGAAAAGTATATAGGTTGGCATTAGATGGCAAAGCTGTGATGTAATAGCGTGAACAATACAATCAACTCTCAACTGCCAACAGCAGGCAAAGATACAACCAATAGGAAGTGATCTTGGGCTCATTCACTCCCATTGGTTAATCCAGTCAAGACCTCCCTCACTTGATAGGCTGCATACCCCCAAGGTTCATACCTGCATCAAACACATGCAGCTTCACATCCTGCACAGGCTGAGCTCCTCTCTCTCCGCCCCCAAAGACATACAGCTGGTTTCCAATGGCTGCTGACGATGTGTGGAATGTTCTTGGGGATGGTGGGGGGCTGATTACTTCAGGCATGGTCCAAGTCCTGGTTTCTGATCCAGAGAAAAGACAGGAACTTAAAATACCTGGGCAGAGGAGCCTCTGATCTTGACTATGGGGCTGGACAGGGTTACTTTTTTTTTTTTTTTTTGCCATCAAGACTTCAATAGTTCTCCATGCCTGCATGATTTCACCATTCCTGGCAGGTTTATTTATTCCCTTTTGTTGCCCTTGTTTTATTGTTGTAGTTATTGTTGTTGTTATTGATGTCGTCATTGTTGGATAGGACAGAGAAATGGAGAGAGGAGGTGAAGACAGAGAGAGGGAGAGAAAGACAGACACCTGCAGACCTGCTTCACTGCTTGTGAAGTGACTCCCTTGCAGGTGGGGAGCCCAGGGCTTGAACCGGGATCCTTATGCCCGTCCTTGCGCTTTGCACCACGTGCACTTAACCAGTGCACTTAACCCACTGTGCTACCGCCCAACTCCCTGTTTTTTGTTTTGTTTTGTTTTTTAGAGGATGAGAGAATGAGAAAGGACAGATATTACAGCACTGCTCTACTACTTGTAAAGCCTCCTCTTTGTCTGGTATTTCCATATGATAATGATGGCTGGAACCTGGGTCCTAGAGCATGACAAAATATGAACTCAAATCTACTAGGTGTGCTATTTCCTAGTCCCTGAAGCAGGGTCACATTTCAAACTACAACCCCCAAATAAAATAGTGTAGTATGTAGGATTTTTTTTTGTTTTAAATTTTATTTTATTTATTTTGCCACCAGGGTTATTGTTGGGGCTCGGTGTGTGCACTATGAATTCACTGCTCCTGGAGGCCATTTTTTCCTTTTTTTCTTTCCTTTTCTTTCTTTTTTTCTTTCTCTTTTTTTTTTTTTTTGCCTCCAATAACTCCTGGAGGCTATTTTTTTTTCATTTATGTTGCCCTTGTTGTTCATCATTGTTGTAATTCTTGTCATTGTTGTTGGATAGGACAGAGAGAAGTGGAGAGGGAAGGGGAAGGCAGAGAGGGGTAGAGACACCTGGAGATCTGCTTCACCACCTGTGAAGCGACTCTTCTGCAGGTGGGGAGCCGGCGGTTCGAACCGGGTGCCTTCCGCCAGTCCTTGCGCTTTGGGCCATGTGAGCTTTTTGCTACCGCCTGACCCTCCCCCCCCACATTTATTTTATTTTAATGAGAGATACAAAGAGAGACCAGAGTACTGTTCATCTCTGGTTTACAATGGTGCTAGGGATACAATCTGGTGTGAGGAAATATGAGAGAGTGAGTTACATTAACTCTTCTATTTTAGAAGTTCCCAGTTTAAAAGCTTAATAGCCATAGAATAATGACAGGCAAAAAGCTAGTCTCGCAGGAACTGCCTAAGACCAGCTGGCTGCTCCCTGATAAGAACTAGCCCAGTGCACTAAAGTGACATTGTAAAACATGTGGTCATATTTAAATTTAAAAGTTTAAAATTAACCCCCTATTTTGCTTCTGTAAATGCTTGCTTAGATTGGTGCCATAGAGTTTGAAATGTATAACAGATGAGGTGTGGAATGTACCCTTTACTTGCATAAAGCCCCCTTGCCCCTCTGCCTCCCTTAGATAAGAAGTGACCACCCCCATACCTGAACATTATAAAACCCCCTAGTTTAAAGAGCTATTTGTCCCACAAGCTATGAGGCTTCTTTGGCATTCTGGCTTGTGGACCCCTCAGCTGAAGCCTGTGTGACTGTGTAAGTTTGAAGTTCTGGCCATTGGCTCTGTGTGTATTTGTCTGAATAAAACTTTATCTCCACCAGTTATCTGTGTTAGTAGCAATTTAACACCAGGGACTGGGGAGTCGGGTGGTTGTGCAGTGGTTAAATGCACATGGCGCAAAAGCACAAGGACCGACCTAAGGATCCCTGTTCCAGAGCCCGGCTACCCACCTGCAAGGGGGTCGCTTCATGAGTATGAAGCAGGTCTGCAGGTGTCTATCTTTCTCTCCCCCTATGTCTTCTTCTCCTCTCTCTTTTTCTCTCTGTCCTATCCAACAATGACAGCAATAACAACAATAATAATAACCACAACAATGATAAAACAACCAGGGCAACAAGAGGGAAAAAAAAAAAAAAAAAGCTTCCAGAAGCAGACGGAGTCCCAACAATAACCCTGGAGGCAAATAAATAAATAAATAAATAAATAAAAGAACCTGGGACTACAGAGCCTCAGGCATGAAAATCTTTTGCATAACCACAAAGATCTGATGCCACCAAAGTCAAGGAAGGGTAAGATCGTAATAGTTTGAATTTCTCAAGTAGACAAGATTAAAAACCTACATGTGGAGGCTGGGTGGTGGCACACCCGGTAGAGCACAAAAGTTAATATGCTCAAGGACCCAGGCTCAATCCTCATTCCCATCTTTAGGGAGGAAACTTCACAGGCAATAGAACAGTATAGCAGGTGTCTCTTTTTTACCCTATCCCCCCACTTTCCACTCAGTTTCTTTCTCTCCCTATAGGGTGAGAGAAAAAGAGAAAGGAAGGAAGGAAGGAAGGAAGGAAGGAAGGAAGGAAGGAAGGAAGGAAGGAAGGAAAGAAAGAAAGAAGGAAGGAAAATAACTACCAGGAGCAGTGGAGTTATAGTGCAAGCAGAGAGCCCCAGTGATAATCTTGATGGCAATTAAAAAAAAAAAAAAAGGTGTGCCAGAGTGATGTCTGGTTCTTTCACTCTCCTCCTATAAATACATATATACATAAATACATTTTTCCTATTCTTTTATTTTTTAAAAACATTTATTTATTCCCTTTTGTTGCCCTTGTTGTTTTATGGTTGTAGTTATTATTGTCATTGTGGTTGAATAGGTTGAATAGGACAGAGAGAAATGGAGAGAGGAGAGAAAGACAGAGATGGGGAGAGAAAGACAGACACCTGCAGACTTGTTTCACTGCCTGTGAAGCAACTCCCCTGCAGGTGGGGAGCCGAGGTCTTGAACCGGGATCCTTTTTTTTTTTTTTTAATTTAAGAAAGGATTAATTAACAAAACCATAGGGTAGGAGGGGTACAACTCCACACAATTCCCACCGCCCAATCTCCATATCCCACCCCCTCCCCCGATAGCTTTCCCATTCTCTATCCCTCTGGGAGCATGGACCCAGGGTCATTGAGGGTTGCAGAAGGTAGAAGGTCTGGCTTCTGTAATTGCTTCCTCGCTGAACATGGGCGTTGACTGGTCGGTCCATACTCCCAGTTTGCCTCTCTCTTTCCCTAGTAGGATGGGTCTCTGGGGAAGCTGAGCTCCAGGACACATTGGTGGTGTCTTCAATCCAGGGAAGTCTGGCCGGCATCCTGATGACACCTGGAACCTGGTGACTGAAAAGAGAGTTAACATACAAAGCCAAACAAATTGTTGAGCAATCATGGACCCAAAGCTTGGAAAGGTGGAGAGGAAGTATTAGGGAGGTACTCACTGCAAACTCTAGTATACTTCTGCTTTCTTACTTTGGTGCCATACTCCAAACTCAGTCAATTTCTGCTTTGCGTTTCTACTTCTTTTTTTTTTTTTACATGCATAACATTCCCCAGACTCCCATTTAGCAATACAACCCCCACTATTTCATTCATCATTTTTCATGGACCTGTATTCTCCCCACCCACCCACCCACCCCAGAGTCTTTTACTTTGGTGTAATACTCCAATTCCATTTCAGGTTCGACTTGTGTTTTCTTTTCTAATCTTGTTTTTCAACTTCGACCTGAGAGTGAGATCATCCCATATTCATCCTTCTGTTTCTGACTTATTTCACTCAACATGATTTTTTTAAGGTCCATCCAAGATCGGCTGAAAACGGTGAAGTCACCATTTTTTACAGCTGAGTAGTATTCCATTGTGTATATATACCACAACTTGCTCAGCCACTCATCTGTTGTTGGACACCTGGGTTGCTTCCAAGTTTTGGCTATTACAAATTGTGCTGCCAAGAACATATGTGTACACAGATCTTTTTGGATGGATGTGTTGGGTTCCTTAGGATATATCCCCAGGAGGGGAATTGCAGGGTCATAGGGTAGGTCCATTTCTAGCCTTCTGAGAGTTCTCCAGACTGTTCTCCACAGAGGTTGGACCAATTGACATTCCCACCAGCAGTGCAGGAGGGTTCCTTTGACCCCACATCCTCTCCAGCATTTGCTGCTGTTACCTTTTCTGATGTGTGACATTCTCACAGGAGTGAAGTGATATCTCATTGTTGTCTTGATTTGCATTTCTCTGACAATCAGAGACTTGGAGCATTTTTTCATGTGTTTCTCGGCCTTTTGGATCTCTTCTGTGGTGAATATTCTGTCCAAATCCTCCCCCCATTTTTGGATGGGGTTATTTGTTGTCTTGTTGTTGAGTCTGGTAAGCTCTTTATATATGTTGGTTATTAAACTCTTATCTGATGTATGGCATGTAAAGATCTTCTCCCATTCTGTGAGGGGTCTCTTGATTTGGGTAGTGGTTTCTTTTGCTGTGAAGAAGCTTTTTAATTTGATGTAGTCCCATAGGTTTATACTTGCCTTAGTCTTCCTTGTAATTGGATTCGTTTCATTGAAAATGTCTTTAAAATTTATGCGGAAAAAAGTTCTTCCAATATTTTCCTCTAAGTATCTGATAGTTTGTGGTCTAACATCCAAGTCCTTGATCCACTTGGAATTTACTTTTGTATTTGGTGAAATACAGTGATTCAGCTTCATTCTTCTGTATGTTTCAACCCATTGTTTCCAACACCATTTGTTGAAGAGACTCTGCTTTCCCCATGTAATAGTCTGGGCCCCTTTGTCAAAGATTAGATGTCCATAGGTGTGGGGCCTCATTTCTGGGCTCTCAATTCTATTCCACTGGTCAGTGTGTCTGTTCATGTTCCAGTACCAAGCAGTTTTGATGACAATGGCCCTATAATATAGTTTGAGATCTGGCAGTGTGATGCCTCCGGTTCTGTTCTTTTTTCTCAAGATTGTTTTGGCAATTCTAGGTCTTTTCTAGTTCCAGATAAACATTTGTAGCATTTGTTCTATTGTCCTAAAAAATGTGCTTGGGATCTTGATGGGGATAGCATTAAATTTGTAGATGGCTCTGGGTAATATATTCATTTTGATGATGTTAATTCTTCCAACCCATGAGCATGGAATATCTTTCCACTTCTTTGTGTCTTTTTCAATTTCTTTGAGTAGTGACTCATAATTTTCAGTATACAAGTCTTTCACTTCTTTGGTTAGGTTTATTCCTAGATATTTTATTGTTTTTGTTGCTATAGAAAAAGGAACTGATTTCTGGATTTCAATTTCTTCTAACTTACTGTTTGCATAGAGGAATGCCACTGACTTTTGAATGTTAATTTTATAGCCTGACACATTACTGTATTGCCTGATGATTTCCAAAAGCTTCTTGCTAGATTCCTTAGGTTTTTCCATGTATACTATCATGTCATCTGCAAATAAGGAGAGTTTGACTTCTTCTCTTCCAATCTGTAGAACTGGGATCCTTACGATGGTTCTTGCGCTTTGTGCCACCTGCGCTTAACCTGCTGTGCTACTGTTTGACTCCCAATAAATAAAATCTTAAAAAAAAAAAAATGAAGAAGATAGGAAGATCAGAAAGAAAAAGAAAAAAAAAAAGTAAAGAGTAGCCTGGGATGTAATGTAGTGTCTACAGTTACAGACTTAGAATCACGAGGTCCTGAGTTTGATCTTTAGCATCAAACATGCAGGGTGATGCTCTGGTTCTCTCATCAATAAATGTTTTTTAAAAATAGCCACTACTCAAGGACTGCAAAAGCTGAATAAGGGCAAGAGACTGGCATACTTTAACGATGACTCTTTAGTCACTATCAGGCCACCCCATCAGCTGGTGACCTATTTGGGGAGTCCTGAGATTCCCAAACAGACATGATGGGCCTAGACCTCGAATAAATCCCTCTCCCCAATATTACCAGTCATCTCTATCAGGAACAACACAATAGACCCCTTTGTGGGCCCCTATAGGACTTTGCCCTCAACTTGTATCAACAACGGTAGAAAATGTTCCATCCTCTGAAGGGAGGATGGACAACATACTCTATGCTCCACCGGGAGGAAGACAGGTCCTGAAATTGGGGCAGCTTGGAACGTTCCTACTCATGACCACAGAATGTGAGGTTGGATCTACAGGGATGCAGAGGTCACTTAGGCTCCTAAGCTGATTATGGGTCCCAGATCAGATCAAATCGATGGGGTTTACAGTCCACAATATTTATACACCTTTCCCATATTTGGGAGCTACTCTCTTCCCTGATCCAGCTTTCTGGTCTTTTATCCAACCATGACATCAACTCCCCAGACAATAACTTGGATCCACCTGCATATCAGATTTCAGGCTCAGGGAAAAGAAAACAAAACAAAACTAGTATAGTCATGGGCCCTTTGGAATATAACTGAAATAGGCCTCCTAGCTATCTACAAAATGGAGACACCCCCCCCCCCCAACTCCTCATCTGCACTATTCCAGCCTTTAGGTTCATGATTAGTCAACAACTTGTTTGGCTTTATATGTTAACTCTCTTTTCAGCCACCAGGTTCCTGATACTCACATGATGCCAACCAGACTTCCTTGGACAGACAACCCCACCAATGTGTCCTAGAGCTCCTATTCCCCAGAACCCCAACCCACTAGGGAAAGAGAGACACGCTGGGAGTATGGATCAGCCTGTCAACACCCATGTTCAGTGGGAAAGCAATTACAGAAGCCAGACCTTCCACTTTCTGCACCCCATAATGGCCTTGGGTCCATACTCCCAGAGGGATAAAGAATAGGAAAGCTATCAGGGGAGGAGATGGGATACAGAGTTCTGATGGTGGGAATTGTGTGGAGCTGTACCCTTATCTTATGGTTTTGTCTAAGTTTCCTTTTTATAAATAAACAATTTTTTTAAAAAGTCACTACTAAATATAAGTACTAAATAAATATTAATTTATGGATAAGGAAATAAATGTAGAAGTTGATTAAGTAATGGGGGCTGGGCGGTGGCACACTGGGTTAAGCACACATAGTACGAAGCACAAGGACATGTGCAAGGATGGCAGTTCTAGCCCCCGGCCCCAACCTGTGGGGGTGGGGGGGCTTCAAAAGCGGTGAAGCAGGTCTGCAGGTGTCTTTCTCTCTCCCTATCTCCCCCTCCTCTCTCAATTTTTCTCTGTCCTATCCAATAAGATGGAAAAAATGGCAGCCAGGAGAAGTGGATTTATAATGCAGGCACTGAGCTCTAGCAATAACCCCGGAGGCAAGAGAGAGAGAGAGAGAGAGAGAGAGAGAGATTAAGTAAGTAATTGTTTAAAGTGGCTAAATCAGGGGCCTGGGTCGTCCAGGAGGTGGTGCAGTGGATAAAGCATCAGACGCTCGAGCTTGAGGTCCTGAGTTCAGTCCCCGGCAGCACATGTACCAGAGTGACATCTGGTTCTTTCTATCTCTCTTCCTATCTTCCTCATTAACAAATGAACAAACTCTTTAAAAAAAAATAAAATAAAATAAACTTGGAACAAGGGCAACAAAAGGGAATAAATAAATAAATAAATAAATATTATTAAATCAGGAGCCTGGGGTGTCACAGTGAATAAAGCATTGAGCCTTAAGCCTGAGGTCCAGAGTTTGACCCCTGGCATGCCATGTGTCATATTGATGCCCTGGTCCTCTCCTTTTCTCTAGTAAATAATAAATAAATCTTTATAAATAAACAAAGTGGCTAAATTGAGATTTAAATCCTGCTTCAATAGGACTAAGAGATATATATTTTCTACCCTTTAACTTTAACATTTCATAACCTTGGTAAATGTATAGAAACTTTTTTCTTCTCTTTCCTTTCTTTTTTTATTATTTTTTTAAATTTCTTATATATTTATTTTCCCTTTTGTTGCCCTTGTTTTTTATTGTTATTATTATTGATGTTGTTATTGATGTCGTCATTGTTAGATAGGACAGAGAGAAATGGAGAGAGGAAGGGGAAGACAGAGAGGGGGAGAGAAAAAGTGACTCCCCTGCAGATGGGGAGCCGGGGGCTCGAACCGGGATCCTTATGCTGGCCCTTGTACTTTGTGCCACGTCCTTCTTTCTTTTTTAATGTTTTACTTATATGAGAGAAATGCAGAGAAAAAGACACAGAGAGAAACACCAGAGCACTGAGCAGCTCTGGCTGATGGTGGTGCTGGGGATTGAACCTGAGACCTCAGAGCCTCAGACATGAAAGTCTTTTGCATAACAATTATACTGTCTCCCCAACTCCTTTGTTTCTTTAAATTTATTGACATGAACAAAGGAGAAAAAAGAGAAGAAAGAAAAGAGGAGAAAAGAGAATAAAAGAGAATAAAAGAAAAGAAAAAAAGAAAAGAAAAGGGGGCCAGGTGGTGGCGCACCTGGTTGAGCGCAAGTATTACAATGAGCAAGGACCCAGGTTCGAGCCCCCTTGTCCCCCCCACCTGCAGGAAGAAAGCTTTGAGAGTGGTGAAGTAGTGCTTGAGATGTCTCTCTCTCTCTCTTCTCTTTATCATCCTCTAGATTTCTGGCTGTCTGTATCCAATAAATAAAGATAATTAAAAAAAAAAAAGAAAGAAAGGAAAGGAAGGAAGAAAGAAAAAGAAAAGGAAGAAAAAAGAGAACAGGTGCATCACTCTGGCATATGCCATGCTGGTGGATTGATCTTGGGACTTCATACTTCTGTATAAGTACCGCGCGCGCTAACTGATTGAGCCACTGAAGCTCCAAGGGACCTCATATTTCTAAGCCCATGGTCTATCTACTGCACCATCTCTTCCTTTTAGAATGAAACAAGAGTGTATAGGACAAAAAGAAAAGGCAGTAATTGAGTATCTACCTCAAGAGATTTGCCTTAGTCACCAAAGCAACTAAAGGTTCACTTACTTTTTAAAATTTATTGGTCATATCCTATGATATTGCAATTCTTTTCCTGGGGATATATTCCAAAGAACCAAAAACACCCATCCAAAAAAAAATGTGTGTCTTCCTATATTCATAGCAGCATAATTTGTAATAGCCAAGATCTGGAAGCAAACCAGGTGTCCAATAACAGATGAGTGGCTGAGTAAGTTGTGGTATATATACACAATGGAATACTACTCAGCTATTACAAATGGTGAATTTGCCTTCTTTAACCCATCTTGGCCAGGTGATGGCACATCTGGTTAAGCGCACACACTACAGTGCACAAGGACCCGGATTCAAGACCCTGGTCCCCACCTGCAGGGTGAAAGCTTCTTGAGTGGTGAAGCAGGGCTGCAGGAGTCTCTCTGTCTCTCTCCATCTCTCTCTCCCCTTCCCTCAATTTCTCTGTCTCTATCTAATAAAAATAAAGTTAAAAAATAATAAGTAAAAGACAAAAGACGTGTTCAATGAGAATGTAAAAACTTTAAAAAAAGAAATAAATCATGTTATAGGGGCCAGGCAGTGGTGCACCTGGTTAAGCACACACATTACATGTGTAAGGACCTGGATTCAAGCCCCTGGTCCCCACCTGCAGGAGGAAAGCTTCACAAGTGGTGAAACAGGGCTGCAGATGTCTCTCTGTCTCTCTCCCTATCTTCCTTCCCCCTCTCAATTTCTCTGTCTCTATCTAATAAATAAATAAAAATATGAAAAAAAGATTTTAAAAAGAAATCATGTTGTGGTCTGGGAGGTAGCACAATGGATAAAGCATTGGATTCTCAAGGATGAGGTCCCGAGTTCAATCTCCAGCAGCACATATACCAGAATGATGCCTGGTTCTTTCTCTCTCCTATCTTTCTCATTAATAAATACATAAATTTTTTTTTAAATGAAATCATGTTAAGTGAGATAGGTCAGAAACAGGACAAAGATGAGATGTTCTCACTCATAGACTGAAGTTGAAAAACAAAATCAGAAGGGAAAACTCTAAGCAGAACTTGGACTGGAGTTGATATATTGCACCAAAGTAAAAGACTCTGGGGTGGGTATGGGGAAGAGTTCAGGTCCTGGAACAGGATGGCAGAGGACCTAGTGGGGGTTGTATTATTATGTGGAAATGTTATGCATGTACAAACTATTGTACTTTACAGTTGACTGTAAACCATTAGTCCCCCAATAAAGAAATTTAAAAAAAATTTCTTGGGCATGGTGTCAAATTATACTTCATAGGAGTGAAAAGAGATCCAGTGGAAAGTTAATTCCTTTGCTTTCCAGGTTCTCTCTCTCTCTACATATATATATATAGAAAATTTTTATTATCTTTATTTATTTATTGGATAGAGACAGTCAGAAATTGAGAGGAAAAGGGAAGATAAAAAGGAAGAGAAACAGAGAGATGCCTACAGCACTGCTCCATCACTTGCAAAGCTTTCCCCCTGCAGGTGGGGACAGAGGGCTCAAATCCAGACTCTTGTACACTGTAACATGTGCACTCAGCCAGCTTTGCTAATCCAGCTTCTCTCTCTCCCTCCTCCTTCTTCCCTCCCCCACTCCCCTCTCTCTCTCTCTCTCTCTCTCTGTATATATATATATATATATATATATATATGGATGCCATCATTAAAATCAAGAGACACCAAGGCTCCATAACTGATTTTTATCTGCCAAACCATAACCCCACTGTCCTTACTGTCCTTACTCTATCCTGCAAGGGGGGTAAAGAGTAGCCCCGGGGGCTGGGTGGTGGCGCACGTGGTTGAACACACATGTTACAGTATGCAAGGACCCAGGTTCAAGCCCAAGGTCCCCACATGCAGAGGGCGAGCTTCATGAGTGGTGAAGTAGTGCTGCAGGTGTCTCTCTCTCCCTATCACCCCCTACCCCCTCTCAATTTCTGGCTATCTCTAACCAATAAATAAATGTAATAAAAAAAATTAAAACTAAAAAAAAAAAAAAGATTAACCCCACTTTGCAGATAAAAGAACTGAGACTCAAAAAATTTAAAACAATTTGAACCACATCAGGCTTGAAACTGGGTCCTTGCACACTGGAACATGTGCACTCTACCAGGTACACGACTGCCTGGCCCTCTCTCTACCTCTGTATTTCTCCTCCCCTCTCAACTTTTCTCTTTCTTATCAAATAAAATAGAAAGAATAAATAAATAGTAAAGGCCCTCATTCCATATACAAAGTACCAAATAGAGGGGCTAGGTGGTAGTGTAGTAGTAGGTTGAGCACACATGGTGCAAAGTGCAGAGACCGGCTTAAGGATCCTGGTTCGAGAACCCAGCTCCCCACCTGCAGTAGAGTCGCTTCACAGGCAGTGAAGCAGGTCTGCAGGTGTCTATATTTCTCTCCGTCTGTCTTCCCCATCTCTCTCGATTTCTCTCTGTCCTATCCAACAACAACGATATCAATAACAATAACAACAACAATGATAAACAAGGAAAACAAAAGGGAAAAAATAGCCTCCTGGAGCAGTGGATTCATAGTACAGGCAATGAATCCCAGTGATAACCCTGGAGGAAAAAAAAAAGTGGGAGTCAGGCAGTAGTGCAGCGGTTAAGCGCACATGGAGCAAAGCGCAAGGACCAGTGTAAGGATCCCGGTTCGAGCCCCCGGCTCCCCACCTGCAGGGGAGTCCCTTCACAGGTGGTGAAGCAGGTCTGCAGGTGTCTTTCTGTCCTTCTCTCTGTCTTCCCCTCCTCTCTATTTCTCCTGTCCTGTCTAATAACAACAACATCAATAACAACAGCAATGACAAAAACAACAAGGGCAACAAAGGGGAAAATAAATAAATATAATTTAAAAAATTTTTTAAATACCAAACAAAATATTTGTAAACTATGTGGAACTCAAACATGAACGTGGAGACCAAATAAGCCTTGACTACATTCAAAGCAAAATGTAACTGTCTCTATGACTACAGAACCTGGAGAACTTGTGGATTAGAGAGATGTATTGCTGCCAGAACAAACAGTAAAAATCCCACAAAGGAGTCTTAAGTCATTTGAGGGATTTAGAGACTTTCCTTAACCACCACTGCAACTAATGATTCACTCACATTTTATTTTATTTCTTGGGGAGTTATCAAATTACACTTTCTAGACTAGAAAAAAAAAATTCTGGTGGGAAATCAGTTTCTTTGACTAGAAATAACTGGACAAGAATTGATTTCCCAGGGTTAGTGAAATAATAGCTCACTTGGTTAGTGCACTGCTTTGCCATGTGTATGAGCCTGACCCCCACTGTACTGAAAGAAGCCAAAAAAAAAAAAAAAAGATTTTGCTGTGTAAATGTCCAATTTACTATATATATATATTTTTTTCCCTTTTGTTGCCCTTTTTTATTATTGTTGTAGTTAAATAAAAAATAAATAATGGGTCAGCAATATTTATACACCTTTCCCATATTTGGGAGCTACTCTCTACCCTGATCCAGCTTTCTGGTCTTTTTTCCAACCATGACATCAACTCCCCAGACAATAACTTGGATCCACCTGCATATCAGATTTCAGGCTCAGGGAAAAGAAAACAAAACAAAACTAGTATAGTCATGGGCCCTTTGGAATATAACTGAAATAGGCCTCCTAGCTATCTACAAAATGGAGACACCCCCCCCCCCCAACTCCTCATCTGCACTATTCCAGCCTTTAGGTTCATGATTAGTCAACAACTTGTTTGGCTTTATATGTTAACTCTCTTTTCAGCCACCAGGTTCCAGATGCTCACATGATGCCAACCAGACTTTCTTGGACAGACAACCCCACCAATGCGTCCTGGAGCCCCACTTCCCCAGAACCCCAACCCACTAGGGAAAGAGAGAGACACGCTGGGAGTATGGATCAACCTGTCAACACCCATGTTCAGTGGGAAAGCAATTACAGAAGCCAGACCTTCCACCTTCTGCACCCCATAATGACCTTGGGTCCATACTCCCAGAGGGATAAAGAATAGGAAAGCTATCAGGGGAGGAGATGGGATACAGAGTTCTGATGGTGGGAATTATGTGGAATTGTACCCCTCTTATCCTATGGTTTTGTCAATGTTTCCTCTTTTTTTTAAAATATGTATTTATTCCCCTTTGTTGCCCTTTTTGTTTATATTGTTGTAGTTATTATTGTTGTTGTTACTGATGTCGCCATTGGTGGATAGGACAGACAGAAATGGAGAGAGGAGGGGATGAAAGAGACGGGGAGAGAAAAATAGACACTTGCAGACCTGCTTCACCGCTTGTGAATCGACTCCCCTGCAGATGGGGAGCAAGTGGCTCTTACACCGGTCCTTGCTTTGTGCCACGTGTGCTTAACCCACTGCACTACTGCCCGACTCCCTTAATGTTTCCTTTTTGTAAATAAAAAATACACACGGCTCCCCACCTGCAGGGGGGTCGCTTCACAAACAGTGAAGCAGGTCTGCTGGTGTCTTTCTTTCTCTCCCCGTCTTCCTCTCCTCTCTCGATTTTTCTCTGCCCTACCCAACAACAATGACAGCAATAATAACTACAACAATAAAAAAGGGGCAACAAAAGGAAATAAATACACAAATATTTAAAAAATGAAATAAAAATTTAAAAAATAATACATAATGGGATACAGAGTTCTGGTGGTGGGAACTGTGTGGAGTTGTAACACTCTTATCTTATGGTTTTGTCAGTGTTTCCTTTTTTTTTTTTTTTTTTTTTTTTTTTTTTCCAGCCCCGGGGTGTCCAGTGTTTCCTTTTTTTAAATTTTTTTATTATTGTTTATTTTCCCTTTTGTTGCCCTTGTTGTCTTGCTGTTGTAGTCATTATTATTGTTGTTGTTGATGTCATCATTGCTGGATAGGGCAGAGAGAAATGGAGAGAGGAGGGGAAGACAGAGAGGAGGAGAGAAAGATAGACACCTGCAGACCTGCTTCACCACCTATGAAGCATCTCCCCTGCAGGTGGGGAGCCAGGGGCTCGAACTGGGATCCTTATGCCGGTCCTTGAGCTTTGCACCACTTGCGCTCAACACACTGCACTACCGCCAACCACCTAAATTTAAAAAAAAATTTTTAAATATTCTTTTTAATATTTATTTATTCCCTTTTGTTGCCCTTGTTTTGTTTTTTTTTTAAATTTATTTCTTTATTGGGGAATTAATGTTTTACATTCAACAGTAAATACAATAGTTTGTACATGCATAACATTCCCCAGTTTCCCATTTAACAATACCACCCCCACTATGTCATTTATCATCCTTCATGGACCTGTATTCTCCCCACCCACCCACCCCAGAGTCTTTTACTTTGGTGCAATATGCCAATTCCATTTCAGGTTTTACTTGTGTTTTCTTTTCTGATCTTGTTTTTCAACTTCGGCCTGAGAGTGAGATCATCCCATATTCATCCTTCTGTTTCTGACTTATTTCACTCAACATGATTTTTTCAAGGTCCATCCAAGATCAGCTGAAAATGGTGAAGTCACCATTTTTAACAGCTGAGTAGTATTCCATTGTGTATATAGACCACAACTTGCTCAGCCACTCATCTGTTGTTGGACACCTGTGTTGCCCTTGTTGTTTTATTTTTGTAGTTATTATTGATGTCATTGTTATTGGATAGAACAGAGAGAAATGGAGAGAGGAGGGGAAGACAGAGAGGGGGGAGAGAAAGACAGACACCTGCAGACCTGCTTCACCGCCTGTGAAGCGACTCCCCTGCAGGTGGGGAGCCGGGGCTCGAATTGGGATCTTTGGGCCCGTCCTTGCGCTTGGCGCCACCTGCGCTTAACCCGCTGCGCCACCACCCAACTCCCCAGTGTTTCCTTTTTAATAAATAAAATTAAAAAAAAAAAAAAAAAGGTTTCCCAGCTGTCCAAAAGATACATGGTATAAAAAAAAAAGGTTCGTAATGAAAAATAATAATTATTAATAAATAAATAAATAGGGGCCAGGTGGTGGCACACCTGATTGAGCACACATGTTACAATGCACAAGGACCCCATCCCCACCTGCAGGGGAAAAGCTTTGCAAGTGGTAAAGCAGTGCTGCAGGTATCTGTCTCTCTATCTTCCTCTTTCCTCTCAATTTTTGGTTGTCTCTAGCCAATACATAAATAAAGGGAATAAAAAAATTAAATAAAAATAAAGTGTATGTTCTACAAGGTGGCATATCTGCTTGTCCTCCAGTGTAATCATTATTAATAAATTACAATGTCAATAATCAGAGCAGGGAAATAGTATAATAGTTTTGCAATAAGCCTTTCATGTGGAGGCTGGGCAGTAGCACATCTGGTTGAACGCACATTACAACAAGCAAGAAAAGGACCCAGGTTTAAGCCACTAGTCCCCACCTGCAGGGGAAAGCTTTGTGAGTGGTGAGGCAGGGCTGCAGGTGTCTCTCTCCCTCTCTGTCACCCCCTTCCCTCTCGATTTCTGGCATTCTTTATCCAATAAATAAATAAATAAAGATAATACAAGAAAAAAAAGCCTTTATGCCTGGAGGCTCTGAGGTCCTAGGTCCAGTATCTTTTTTATTTTTTTATTTTATCTATTTATTAGTGAGAGAGAGAAAAGAGGAGAAAGAGAACCAGACATCACTCTGGTACACACACTGCTGCTGGGGATCAAATTCAGCCTCAAGCTTGAGAGTCCACTGCTTTATCCACTGCACCACCTTGCAGACCACAGTCCACAACCCAGGTGCAACCTCTAACACTAACCTAAGTCAGAGTTGATCAGTCCTCCCCACCTGCAGGGGAGTCACTTCACAGACGGTGAAGCAGGTCTGCAGGTGTCTATCTTTCTCTCCCTATCTCTGTCTTCCCCTCCTCTCTCCATTTCTCTGTCCTATCTAACAACAACGACATCAGTAACAACAACAATAATAACTACAACAACAATAAAAAAAGACAACAAGGACAACAAAAGGGGAATATATAAATAAATATAAAAAATTAAAAAACAAAATTAAACAACAGCAAAAATGTCGTTGGGAGAGGTGAGTCAGTAGTAGCATGTAGGACTTCCATTTGTGAGGTCCTGAGTTTGATTTCTAGTAAACCACACAATGGAGCAATGCTCTGGTGTTTCTCCTCTCTCTCTCTCTCTCTCTCTCTCACTAGACATATGTAGACATACGTATGACTGAGTGGTAACTCAGTGGGTAGAGCATGGGACCTAAATGTGTGAGGTCCTGGTTTCTAGGTTTGATCCTGGCACTGCATATGTCAGAATGGAGCTGTGTTTGTCTCTTTTTCAAATTAAGTCAATAAATGCCTCTTTAGTGGTCCGGGAGGTGGCACAGTGGCTAAGGCACTAGACTCTCAAGCATGAGGTCCTGAGTTTGATCCCCAGCAGCACATGTACCAGAGTGATGGCTGGTTCTTTCTCTTCTCCTATCTTTCTCATGAATAAATAAATAAATTATTTTTAAAATAAATAAATAAATATATGCCTCTTTAAAATAAGCACATACAGGATGGGCAAATATAGCATAATGGTTATGCAAAGAGTCTCTTATTCCTAGGATCCAAAGTCCCAGGTTCAATCACCCACACTACCATAAGTCAGCTGAGCAGTGCTTTGGTAAATTAAAATAAAATAAAATAAGGAAAAGTAAAATAAAATAGCGGGTTAAGTTTAGGTGGCGCGAAGCGCAAGGACAGGCATAAGGATTCTGGTTTGAGCCCCCGGCTCCCCACCTGCAAGGGAGTCACTTCACAAGCAGTGAAGCAGGTCTACAGGTGTCTGTCTTTCTCTTCTCTTCTTTGTCTTCCCCTCCTTTCTCCATTTCTCTCTGTCCTATCCAACAATGAGAATATCAACAACAACAATAACTACAACAATAAAACAAAATGGAAAATAAATAAAAATAAAATAATATAAAATAAATAAATATAGGGGCCAGGTGATGGTGTACCCGGGTGAGCACACTCATTACCATGCTCAAGGGCCCAGGTTCAAGCTATTGGTCTCCACCTACGGGGGGGGGGGGGGGGGGGAGAAGCTTCACAAGTGGTAGGTCTCTCTCTCCCTGCCTTTTCACTCTCATTGTCTCTCACTCCCATCAAATAAAAAATAAGTATTTTTGGGTACCAGGTGGTGGCGCACCTCTATGAGCACACATGTTACAGTGCACAAGGATCCAGGTTCAAGCCCCTGGTCCCCACCTGCAGGGGGAAAGCTTCATGAGTGGTGAAGCAGGGCTGCAGTTGTCTCTCTCCCTCTCTACCTCCCCCTTTCCTTTCAATTTCTGGCTGTCTCTATCTATTTATTTATCTAAATAAATAAAGATAAGTGGTCCGGGAGGTGGCACAATAGATAAAGCAATGGATTCTCAAGCATGAGGTCCTGAGTTCAATCCTCGGCAGCACATGTGCCAGAGTGATGTCTGATTCTTTCTCTTTCTGCCTATCTTTCTCATAAATAAATATTCTTTTAAAAATAAATAAATAAATAAATAAAGATAATAATTTTTAAATAAATACTTTCTAAAACAAATATAAATAGACAATGAAAACACCCTCTGGCCACTTACCAGCATTCAGAACTTGCAGGCAGTTACGATTTCCTGACTGGTCGGCACCTCCAAATACCCAGATGCTGTCAGGTGTGCAGGCGGGAATGAAGCTTGCATGCTCATAGCGAGGCAAGAGGCCCTCTGAAGTGGCTAACTCCCACTGGTGTGTCTCTGAAAAACATTCCCAGATCCCAGATTAGGGCTGTCACATTCATATACTGATTGACAAACTTCAGGAAGGATAAAGACAAGTGTCAAAAGCATATGTGAATAAGTCATCACATCATCTAAAGTGAACATGGTTAATCTCCAGAAATTTATTTATTTTTTTATATTATTATTATTTTAATATTTATTTCTTTTTTGTGACCCTTGTTGTTTTTACTGTTGTTGCAGTTATTATTGCTGTTACTGATGTTGTCATTGTTGGATAGGACAGAGAGAAATGGAGAGAGGAGGGGAAGACAGAGAGGGGGAGAGAAAAATAGACACCTGCAGACCTGCTTCACCGCCCGTGAAGCGACTCCCCTGCAGGTGGGGAGCCAGGGGCTAGAACCAGGACCCTTACGCCGGTACTTGTGCATTGCGCAACCGCCCGACTCTCAGATTATTTTATTTCTTTCTGAGGGAGAGAGAAGAAACACTAGAGCATCACTCTAGTATATGTGACACCAGCGATAAAACTTGGGACTTCATGATTGGAAGTCCAATGCTTTATCTACTGTGTTATCTCCCATATGTCCTCCATCTGGCTTTTCCTAAATTATACCCTTATGTATTAAATAAATAATCTAATGACTAAACTTTTTCTGGTCCTCAACAAATTGATTGAACCTGAGGAAGGAACTGTAGGAATTTCTCATTAAGAGCTGAAAGATAAAAAGCACAGTTTAGGGAGTCGGGCGGTGGCGCAGTGGGTTAAGCGCACGTGGCACAAAGTGCAAGGACCGGCGTAAGGATCCCGGTTCGAGCCCCCGGCTCCCCACCTGCAGGGGAGTCGCTTCACGGGCGGTGAAGCAGGTCTGCAGGTGTATATCTTTCTCTCCCCTCTCTCGCTGTCTTCCCCTCCTCTCTCCATTTCTCTCTGTCCTATCCAACAACAAAGCAACGTCAACAATGGCAATAATAACCGCAATGAGGCTGCAACAAGTAGGGCAACAAAAAGGGGGAAAAATGGCCTCCAGGAGCGGTGGATTCATGGTGCAGGCACCGAGCCCAGCAATAACCCTGGAGGAAAAAAAAAAAAAAAGCACAGTTTATTTGGGTTCAGTATCTAAATAGGGAATAGGAAGAGTCTTGAGAGACTGAGACAAAACTGGCTGGGGAGCTGGCAAAATAGCTGACCTAGATAGAATGATGCTTTAACATTGTGACCCAAATTCGAGCCTGGCTCCCACAGCACTGAAGGAAGCTTTGGTGTTGTGGTCTCTTTCATTTTCTCTCTGCCCTCTTTATCTCTATTTACAAAAACGAAACAAACATAAAACCAAAAACACAGAAATAAAAGAGTAGGGCCAGGGAGATAGCATAATGGTTATGCAAAAAACTTTCATGTTTGAGGCTCTGAGATCCTAGGTTCAATTCCAACACCACCATAAGCCAGAACTGAGCATGGTCTAGTTAGGGAAAGGAAAAAAAAAATAATAAAAGACTTCACTGTTTTCAACCAATCTTGGATGGACCTTGAAAAATTCATGTTGAGTGAAATAAGTCAGAAACAGAAGGATGAGTATGGGATGATCTCACTCTCAGGCAGAAGTTGAAAAACAAGATCAGAAAAGAAAACACAAGTAGAACCTGAAATGGAATTGGTGTATTGCACCAAAGTAAAAGACTGGGGTGGGTGGGGAGAATACAGGTCCAAGAAGGATGACAGAGGACCGAGTGGGGGTTGTATTGTTAAATGGGAAACTGGGAAATGTTATGCATGTACAAACTATTGTATTTACTGTTGAATGTAAAACATTAATTCCCCAATAAAGAAATTAAAATAAATAAATAAATAAATAAATAAATAAATAAATGGGGACCAGGCAGTATCACAATGGATTAAGTGCACATAGCATGAAGCACAAGGACCCAGTAAGGATCCTGATTTGAACCCCCAGCAACCCATTTGCAGGGGAGTCGCTTCACAAGCAGTGACTTTCTCTCCCCTTCTCTGTCTTTCCCTCCTCTCTCAATTTCTCTCTGTCCTATCCAACAATAATAACAACAAGGACAACAAAAATGGGGAAAATATGGCCTCCAGGAGCAGTGGATTCATAGTGCAAGCACTGAGTCCCAGAGATAACCCTGGAGGCAAAATAATAATAACGATAATAATAATAATAGCAAGAATAAAATAAGAGGAAGAGAAAGGAGGGCGGACGGTGGCGCGTGGGCTTAAGCACACACAGTATGAAGCACAAGGAGCCGCGTAAGGATCCCAGTTTGAGTCCTGGCTCCTCACTTGCAGGGCAGTCGCTTCACAAGTAGTGAAGCAGGTCTGCAGGTGTCTATATTACACACATTCTCTCTCCTTCTCCCCTCTCAATTTCTCTCTGTCCTATACAAAAAAAAAAAAAGATGGCCACAAAAGCAGTGAATTTGGAGTGCAGGCAGTGAGTGAGCCCCAGCAACAAGGCAAAGAAATAAAAAAAGGGATGAAGGAAGAAATCAAGAAAAAGGAAGAAAGAGGAGAAAACAAAAAACAAACAGGTAGCTGGAAGATAGCTCACCTGGTAAAGTGCAAACTTTACGATGTGAAAGGACCTGAGTTCAGGCCCCTATCACCACAATGGAGAATCACAGCTATGGTGTTTGTCTTTCTCTCCCAAGCAGTGGCATGCCTGGTTAAATGCACATGGTACCATGCTCAAGGACCCCGGCCACAGTTAAAGGCCCTGCATAGGGGTGGGGGTGAAGGGGGAGCTTCATAAGTGGTGAAGCAGTGCTGTAGGTGTCTCTCTATCCTTCTCTAGCTCCCTTCATTCACAGTTTCTGTCTGTCCTATCAAATAAAGTTAAAAAATCTAAAAAAAAAAAAAAAATTCTGGCTAGGCATGGAGAATGCACAGTATAGTCTGTAAAGCTGGAAGCAGGAAAACCCCAGGAGCTTGATGTAGTAATATAAATGGGAGTAGTGAAATAGGCAGACGTGGATAAAGACAGAGCTACTGGGGCCAGGGTGGTGCACCTGGTTAAGTGCACACATTACAGTACACAAGGATCCAGGTTCAAGCCTCTGGTCTCTATCTGCAGGGGGAAAGCTTCAGAAGTGGTGAAGCAGGGCTGCAGGCATCTCCCTCCCTTTTAAAACAGTAATTATTTTTCCTTTTTTTTTTTTTAAAGGTTTTATTTATTCATGAAAAGATAGGAGTGGAGAGAGAGAATGAGACACCACTGTGGCACATGTGCTGTCAGAAATTGAACTGAAGACCTCATGTGTGAGAGCCCAGCACTTGATCCACTGCACCACCTTCCGAACCATTCCCTCTCCCTTTCTTTTCTTTCTTCTTTTTCCTCCAGGGTTATTGCTGGGGCTTGGTGTCTGCACTACAAATCCACTGCTCCTGGAGGCTATTTTTTCCATTTTGTTGTCCTTGCTGTTATTGTCATTTCTGTTACTGATGTTGGATAGGACAGAGAGAAATGGAGAGAGGAGAGTGAGACAGAGAGGGAGAGAAAGACAGACACCTGCAGACCTGCTTTACTGCTTGTGAAGTGACCTGCCTGCAGGTGGGGTGCTGGGGTCTGGAACTGGGATCCTTACACCTACTCTGGTCCCAGTGCTTTGCAGCCTGTGTGCTTAGCCCACTACGCTAACCTCCGGCCCGCCCAACTCTCCCTTTCTACCTCCCCCTTCCTTCTCAATTTCTCTCTGTCTCCAGACAATAAGTAAAAAATACATTTTTTAAAGAATTTATTTATTTATTCCTAAGAAAGAAAGGAGAGAGAAAAAGAGCCAGACATCACTAGGTACATGTACTGCCTGGGACTGAACTTGGGACCACTTGGTTGAGAATCCAATGCTTTATCCACTGCACCACCTCCTGGCCACTAAATAAAAAAATTTTTTTAATATTTATTTATTCCCTTTTGTTGCTCTTGATATTTTATTGTTGTAGTTATTATTGTTGTTGTTGGATAAGACAGAGAGAAATGGAGAGAGGAGTAGAAGACAGAGAGGAGGAGAGAAAGATAGACACCTGCAGACCTGCTTCACCACTTGTAGAGCGACTCCTCTGCAGGTGGGGAGCCGGGGTCTCGAACTGGGATCCTTAAGCCATTCCTTGCACTTTGTGCCACGTGCACTTAACCCATGGTGCTACCGCCAGACTCCCAATAAAAATATTTTTAAAAAGACAGAGCTGGGGGCCTCCAGAAGCAGTGGATTCGTAGTGCAGGCACCAAGCCCCAGCAATAACCCTGGAGGAAAAAGAAAAAAAAAAGACAGAGCTATTTAGGATTTAGTGATTAACTGGAAATACACAGGAATAGAAGAGGAGGAGGTGTTATCAAGGCATCTCTGAGAAGGATTTCATGAGCTAAGGCTAGGTGAGCAGGGCTCCATGAGTTCTTTCGCCTGAAACAAGGTGATGGTTTGGGGGAAATGTTCCAATTGTCTGCTGAGAGCTTAGGAATATCAATGATGTTCATTTTCTTTTCTTTTACCTCCAGGGTTATTGCTGGGGTTAGGACCATGAATCCACTGCTCCTGGAGGCTATTTTTTTCCCTTTTGTTGCCCCGGTTATTTTATTGTTGTTGTGGTTATTATTATTGTTGTTACTGATGTCGTTGTTTTTGGATAGGACAGAGAGAAACTGAGAGAAGAGAAAGACAGAGAGGGGAAAAAGAAAGACACCTGCAGACCTGCTTCACCGCCTGTGAAGCGACACCCCTGCAGGTGGGGAGCCAGGTGCTCCAACCAAGATCCTTAAGCGTGTCCCTGCTCTTTGTGCCTTGTGCGCTTATCCCACTGTGCTACTGCCCAACTCCCAGTGATGTTAATTTTTTAAAAAATATTTATTTATTTTCCTTTATTGCCCTTGTTGTTTTTCATTGTTGTAGTAATTATTGTTGTTATTGATGTCGTCATTGTTAGATAGGACAGAGAGAAATGGAGAGAGGAGGGGAAGACAGAGGGGGAGAGAAAGACACCTGCAGACCGGCTTCACTGCTTGTGAAGCGACTCCCCTGCAGGTGGGAAGCCTGGGGTTCAAACCAGGATCCTTACTCGGTCCTTGCGCTTTGCGCCATGCGCTTCTTTTTCTAGCGTTTGCCGCGCCGTGCGCTTAACCCGCTGCGCTGACGTCGGACTCCCGATGTTCATTTTCTTATGGAAAAATCTCTCTCCAATCTGAATTGGTGTTCTCCTTTTTAAAATTTTTTAATATTTTATTTATTTATTGGATAGAGACAAGAGATAAATTGAATGGTAAAGGGGAAAGAGAGAAGGAAAGAAAGACACCAGTAACACTGCTTCACCACTAGTGAAGCTCTTCCCTGCAGGTGGGGACAGGGCTTGAACCAAGGTCCTTGCGCATGTCCATTCAACCTGATGTGCTACCACCTGACAATTGTGCTTCTTCTTCTTCTCCTCCTCCTCTTTCTCCTCCTCCTCCCTTTCTTCTTCTTTTAATATTATTTTATTATCCTTTTAGATAGGCACACAGAGAGAGAGAGAGAAAGAAAGACAACAGGGGCCAGGTGGTGGTGCACCTGGTTGAGTGCACATGTTACAGAACTCAAGGACCCAGACTAGAGCCCCTGGTCCCTACCTGCAAGGGGAAAGCTTTGCAGGTGGTGAAGCTGCAGGTGTCTTTCTCTGTCTCTCTTCCTATCACCCCCTTCCCTCTCAATTTCTGGCTGTCTCTATCCAATAGATAAATAAAGGTAAAAAAAATTAAGTCTTAAGCCTTAAAAAAGACAATAGGGAGTTGGGCAGCAGTAAAGCTGGTTAAGCACAGGTGGCGCAAAGCTCAAGGACCCACATAAGGATCCCGGTTTGAGCCTCTGGCTCCCCACCTACAGGGGAGTCGCTTCACAGGCGGTGAAGCAGGTCTGCAGGTGTCTTTCTCTCCCCCTCTGTCTTCCCCTCCTCTCTCCATTTCTCTCTGTCCTATCCAACAACAATGACATCAATAACAACAATAATGATTACAACAATAAAACAACAAGGGCAACAAAAGGGAATAAATAATAAATTGTTATTGATGTCATCATTGTTGGATAGGACAGAGAGAAATAGAGGAAGGGAAGACAGAGAGAGGGAAAGATAAACACCTGCAGACCTTCTTCACCGCCTGTGAAGCGACTCCCCTGCAGGTGGGGAGCTGGGGGCTCGAGCAGGTGGGGAGCTGCGCTTTGCACCATATGCGCTTAACCCGCTGTGCTACCGCCCAACTCCCAAAAATAAATATTTTTTAAAAAAGTAAAATTAAAAAAAAAAAAGTTGACAATAGCACTGAAGCTTCCTTCAATGCAGTGGAGACCGGGCTTGAACCTGGGGTCGCACACATAGCAAAGCAGCGCACTAAGTGCAGTATTTTAGTAACCCCGAACTAGAGTTCTTAATAGTGGTCAGCACAAAAGTGCTGCTCTGTCACTAGAGAGCAAGTGCTCTGCAGCTGCCGTTCTTACCCAGATCCATGGCATGCACATCTGAGAAGCTCCTGTTTGGATCTGCTCCCCCAACAATGAAAACCTTCCCTCTCGTAGCATCACCTACTGGGGGTAGATAGGAACAGCTGTGGCCAACCCGAGCACAGGGATTGTCTCCAGAAGGGGCCAAGGTATACCTGCCAAAAGGATGATGTGTTCAGAAGGTCTGAGCAGATTAAATGCAACAATACATTCTTTACATTCCTCAGAAAGTATTCACTGGGATATTCTTACACATCCACACTTGAACTTGTAGCCAACAAAGCAGTCTGATTATTAACAATACCGTATATATACATATATATAATTTTTAAATTATCTTTATTTATTTATTGGATAGAGACAATCAGCAATTGGGACCAGGAGGTGGCACACCTGGTTAAGCACACAGATTACATTGGACAAGGACCTGTGTTCAAGACCCTAGTCCCCACCTGCAGAGGGAAAGCCTCTCACAAGTGGTGAAGTAGGGCTGCAGGCATCTCTCTGTCTCTCTCCCTATCCCCCTGCCTTCTCAATTCTGTCTCTGACTCTATCCAATAATAAATACATAAAATATTTATAAATAAATAAAATTTAAAGAATAAAAATAAGAGACAAGTCAGAAATTGAGAGGGAAGGGGTGATAAAGAGGGAGAGATAGGGAGACACCTACAGCTCTACTTCACTACTCACAAAGCTTTCCCCCTGCAGGGGTGGGGGTTTGGGGGCTTGAACCTGTGTCCTTGTGCATTATAACATGAACACTCAATCAGGTGCGCCACCACCCAGCCCCTTAATAACAGTACCTTCTATTTACACATAAAGTTATGGCTTTTTCATTTTGTCCCAATCATCACATAGTAATCTAGTGGAGATACCCTGGGAGAGTAGAATCAGTAGAATGGGAAACTAACACTCAGAAATATTCATTGGTGTTGGTGTTGCTGTGCCATTGGATGGTAGCTGTGAACATGATTTGTTGGTTCAGACAGACCTCATCCATTCCCACTCTTTTCTTTTTAGATATGTGGATCTTCATGAACCTCAATTTCCTCATTTGTAAAATGATAAGAGCAACAGTGCTTACTTGAAAAGGTAAATGTGGGGGCCAGGCGGTGGCATACCTGGTTGTGCACACATATCACAATGGGCAAGGACCCAGGTTCAAGCCCTGGTCCCTGGTTGCAGAGGGAAAGCTTCACAAGTGGTGAAGCAGGACTGCAAGTGTCTCTCTGTCTCTCTCCCTCTCTCTCTCAACCCCATCCTCTCAATTTCTGGCTGTCTCTATCCAATAAATAAGTACAGATAATTTTAAAAAGGTGAATGTGTGGTCTTGGAGGTGGTGCAGTGGATAAATCAGTAGATTCTCAAGCATGAGGTCCTGAGTTCACACATGTACCAGCAGCACATGTACCAGAGTGATGTCTGGTTCTTTCTCCCTCTCCTCCTATCTTTCCCATTAATAAATAAAATCTTTTACTGTTGAATGTAAAACATTAATTCCCCAATAAAAAAAAAAGAGAGAAAAAAAGGAAAGCTGTCAGACAATTGGTGACAATTACAAATTCTCTAAAACTCAAAATTTTCACCTAAAAGCTCAAATTTTGTCATAAACAATAGATATAGTAAGTCATTTCCCTTGAAAATAAATAAATAAATAAAATCTCTAAGGAAAAAAAGAAATGGGTGGGGGTAGCTAGCATAATGGTTATGCAAAGAGAATCTCATACCTGAGGCTCTGAAGTTCCAGGTTCAATCTCCTGAACCACCATAAACCAGAGCTGCTCAGTGCTCTGGTAAAAAAAAAAAAATGAAAAAGAAAAAAAGAGGGAGGAAGATAGGAAGGGAGAGAAGGAAGGAAGGGTTGTCTGAGAAGTGGCACAGTGGATAAAGCATTAGACTTTTTTTATTTGTCATTTATTTATTTTTTTAAATTCCTTTTTGGATTTTTTTTCCATATCTTTTTATTTATTTATTTATTCCCTTTTGTTGCCCTTGTTGTTTTATTGTTGTAGTTATCATTGCTGTCATTGTTGTTGGATAGAACAGAGAGAAATGAAGAGAGGAGGGGAAGACAGAGAGGGAGAGAGAAAGATAGACACCTGCAGACCTGCTACACCGCTTGTGAAGCGACTCCCCTGCAAGTGGGGAGTGGGGGCTCGAACCGAGATCCTTATGCCGGTGCTTGTGCTTTGTGCCACCTGCGCTTAACCCGCTGAGCTACAGCCCGACTCCCTAGACTTTTTAAAAAATATTTATTTTCCCTTTTGTTGCCCTTGTTGTTTTATTGTTGTAGTCATTATTGTTGTTATTGATGTCATCATTGTTGGATATGACAGAGAGAAATGGAGAGAGATGGGGAAGACAGAGAGGGAGGGAGAAAGACAGACACCTGCAGACCTGCTTCACCGCCTGGAAACAGAGTTGGCAGTCAGCTGAGGTAAAGAACAAACACCTCATCACAGACCCCTGCAAGCGTCAACCCGGCTTTGACCTAGCACGTTATGATTGGGCCCTCCTCAATCGCTATCGAACAGGCCATGGCCGGTGCGCCGCTATGTTCCATCGCTGGGGAGCCAGAGACGACCCGAACTGCCCCTGTGGCTACAGACAGACTATGACCCACATAGTCAACGACTGCCACCTCTCCAGCTTCAAAGGAGGTCTCGAAACTTTACATCAGGCTCAACCTGACGCTGTTGACTGGCTACGGAAGAAGGGCAAACGCTAGAAGAAGAAGAAGAACCGCCTGTGAAGCGATTCCCCTGCAGGTGGGGAGTCGGAGGCTCAAACCGGATCCTTCCGCTGGTCCTTGCACTCTGCGCTGTGTGTGCTTTACCTGCCGTGCTACCGCCAGACTCCCAGCATTGGACTTTCAAGTCTGAGGTCCTGAGCTTGATCGCTGGCAGCGCATGTACCAAAGTGACATCTGGTTCTCTCTCCTCTTACCCCTCTCATTAATAAATAAATAAAATATTTTTTAAAAAGAAAGGAAGGAAGGAAGGGTATGTAGACTAAGAAGACTTATTAGACTGGGGAGACAGCATAATGGTTACGCAAAAAAAGGTTCCAAAGTCCCTGGTTCAATTCCTAGCACCACCACAAGCCAGAGTTAAGCAGCATTCTGGTCAAAAAAAAAATGTTAATAGCTTTCTCTCCCACTCTGTCAGATTTTTAAGTTGATTACATGAGAGAGAGTTTCACATGAAAAGTCTGATGCTTTACCACTTCCCCAGTCACTCAACCTTTCTACCTTTTTTTTCCACTTTATTTTATTGCCACCGGAGTTATCACTGAAGCTCAGTGCCAGTACTATGAATCTACTGCGACCAGTGGCCGTTTCTTTTTCTACTTTTTTCTTTTTTCAATTGGATAGGACAAAGAGAAATTGAGGGAGGAGGGGAAAGAGAGAGAGAGACCTGTAGACCTACTTCATTGCCCATGAAGTATCCTCCCTTTCAGGTGAAGGGGGGGCTTGAACCCTGGTCTTTGAGAGGTAATATGTGAATTTAACCAGGTGCACCACTGCCCCCTACTTTTTTTTTTTTTTTTTGCCACCAGGGTTATTGCTGGAGCTCAGTGCCTACACAATGACTCCACCACTCACAGTGGCTATTTTTCTTTCCTTCCTTTAAAAAAAATTTTTTTTATTATCTTTATTTATTGGATAGAGACAGCCAGAAATTGAGAGGAGGAAGGGAGATAGGGAGAGAGAGAGAGAGAGAGACACACACACACACCTGCAGCACTGCTTCACCACTCGCAAAGCTTTCCCCCAGCAGGTGGGGACCAGGGGCTTGAACCTGGGTCCTTGTGCAACGTAATATGTATGCTCAACCAGGTGAGCCACCACCCGGCCCCCCACTTTCCTTCTTTTTTATCCTTCCTTCCTTTCCTAATAGAGACAGAAAGAAGTAAGAAAGAGACCCTCAAAGTACTGCTTCATTGCCTGTGAAGCTCTCTCCCTGTAAGTGGGGAGCAGGGGCTTGAACCTGGGTCCTCACACATGCTAACATGTGTGGTCTACTAGATATGACTCCAAAAAAGCTTCTCCTTCTCCTTTTTTTTTTTTTTTTTTTACCAGAGCATTACTCAGCTCTGGCTTTTGGTGGTACAGGGATTGAACCTGGCACTTTGGAGCCTCAGGAATGAGAGTGTCTTTGCATAACCGTTATGCTGTCTACCCCCACTCCCAAAAAAAGCTTCCTTCATTGCAGTGGAAGCCTTGATTGAATCTGGATCACACATGGCAAGGCAGAGCACTATCCAAGGAGTTATTTTGCTAACCTTAAAAACTTTTTTTTTTTTTTTTGCCTCCAGTGTTATTGTAGTGCCTGCACTACAAATCCACTGCTCCTGGTGGCCATCTTTTTCCATTGTTGTTGTTGGACAGGACAGAGAGAAACTGAGAGGACGGGAAGGCAGAGAGGCGGAGAGAAAAACAGACACTTACAGACCCACTTCACCTGCAAGTGGGGAGCTGGGGGGCTTGAACCAGGATCCTTGGGCTGGTCCTTGAGCTTCATGCTATGTGTACTTAACCTAGTGTGCTACTGCCAAGTTCCCCTGGTCCCCCCACCTTTTTTTTTTTTTACCAGAGTACTGCTCAGCTCTTGTTTATAGTGGTGCCAGGGATTGAATTTAGGACCTTGTAGCCTAAGGCATGAAACTCTTTCTGCATAAACAGTGTGCTATCTCCCAGGCACCAGGACTATGCTTTAAAAATCGTCATCGGGAGCCGGGCTATAGTGCAGCGGGCTAAGCGCAGGTGGCGCAAAGCACAAGGACCGGCATAAGGATCCCGGTTCGAACCCCGGCTCCCCACCTGCAGAGGAGTCCCTTCACAGGCGGTGAAGCAGGTCTGCAGGTGTCTTTCTCAACTCCTCTCTGTGTTCCCCTCCCTCTCTCCATTTCTCTCTGTCCTATCCAACAACGACAACAACAATAATAACTACAACAATAAAACAACAAGGGCAACAAAAGGGAATAAATAAAATAAATATATATAAAAAAAGAAAAAAAATCATCATCGGGGGTCAGGCTGTAGCGCAGCTGGTTAAGTACATGTGATGCGAAGCGCAAGGACCCGCATAAGGATCCCAGTTCAAGCCCCCGCCTCCCCACCTGCAGGGGCGTCACTTCACAGGCGGTAAAGCAGGTCTGCAGGTGTCTTTCTCTACCCCTCTCTGTCTTCTCCTCCTCTCTCCATTTCTCTCTGTCCTATCCAACAACAATGACATCAATAACAACAATAATAACTACAATAAAAAAAAGACAACAAGGGCAAAGAAGGGAAAATAAATATTAAAAAATTAAAAATCGCAGGGGTAGATAGCATAATGGTTATGCAAACAGACTCCCCATGCCTGAGGCTCCAAAGTCCCAGGTTCAATCTCCTGCACCACCATAAACCAGAGCTGAGCAGTGCTCTGGTAAAAAAAATAAATAATAATAAATAATAATAAAAATTAAAAATCATCATCATTGGGGAGTCAGGCAGTAGCTCAGTGAGTTAAGCGCTGGTGGCTCAAAGCGCAAGGACCGCCATAAAGATCCTGGCTGGAGACCCTGGCTCCCTACCTGCAGAGGAGTTACTTCACAAGTGGTGAAGCAGGTCTGCAAGTCTTTCTTTCTCGGGAGTCGGGCTGTAGAGCAGCCGGTTAAGCGAAGGTGGTGCAAAGCACAAGGACCGGCATAAGGATCCCGGTTCGAACCCCGGCTCCCCACCTGCAGGGGAGTCGCTTCACAAGCAGTGAAGCAGGTCTGCAGGTGTCTATCTTTCTCTCCTCCTATCTGTCTTCCCCTCCTCTCTCCATTTCTCTCTGTCCTATCCAACAACAACGACATCAATAATAACTACAACAATAAAACAACAAGGGCAACAAAAGGGAATAAATAAAATAAATATTAAAAAAAAAGTCTATCTTTCTCTCCCCCTCTCTGTCTTCCCCTCCTCTATTTCTCTCTGTCCTATCCAACAATAACTACAATAATAAAACAACAAGGACAACAAAAGGGAATAAATATTTTAAAAATCTTTTTAAAAGAAAAGAAAAATCATCATAATCATAATCAATAGGAAGACACAAAAGGGTTTTGTTTATTTCCAATTGTTCAACTTTTTATTTGATTTTACTGAGACTGGGCCTGGAAATTGGATCATCCAGTAATGCACATGCATTGAACTTGAGTCCTGGCACCACACAGGACTACCAGGAATGGCATGACCCTTCTTTAAAATCTGTCCTGTTGGGGCCAGGGAGATAGATAGCTCAGGCTGTTAAGCACCAATTCGCATGCCATGGGTGGGAGAGCACTATAGTGATGTCTCTTCTCTTCCTATGTCTGTTTCCATCACTCTCTCAAAGAAGTAAATAAAGGGGGTGGGGGCTGGGTGGCCAGCAGATGGCTGACTTGGGAGTTCACACTTTGCTATAGACAGAACCAAGGTTGGAGCCCCTAAAACCACATGGACACAGCTTAGGGAAGCTTCTGGAATGGTAGAGCGGTGCTATGATACTGCTCACATCTCTTTTCTATTTCTCTTTCTTTCTTTTTCTTTCTCTTTCATTTTCGTAAAAAACAGAGACTACAGTGAGAGTGAAAATGACCACAGCACCAAAGCTTCCTTCAACGCAGTGGGGGCCAGGCTTGAACCTGGGTCGTGCTCATGGCAAAGCAGTGGACTACTCAAGTGAACTATTTCGCCAGTACAAGGCTATGTATGCACTTCTGTGCCTGCAGCACCTGCTTACACAGCAGCGCCCCCATTAGACCAGTGAATGAAGGGCTGTTTGAGCAAGCAGCCAAGAATAGTGAAGCTAATTTAATCCAAATCCATTTCCCTGAAAGTCTTTAAAATGAGTCACAGCTCAAGGGAAAATACAGCACTGGTGCTGAGATGCCAGATGGTCAGTGCCTTATTTTCCTGGTAAATGAATTTTAATAAAATCAACATCTGCTCTGTGATAATTGCTGCCCCCACTATCTTCCCTCTGAAGGCCCTCTCAGACAGTTTGAGTCTAATTACTAGAAGCTGTAGAGAGTTCCATTGCTACCCTTTTTCACTGATGATCAAATATGTTAGTAAACTAGTTATAAATGAAAAAAAAAAACCTCATGTTTTTTTTTTTTTTTTTTTTTTGCTTTTTTTTCCCCTGTGTCTGAATCCTTCCTTACTAACCAAGTTGCTTTCCTGGGCTTGTCTCCAGGCTCCAAAACTGGCAGCTGCTTCATGGTGTTCTAGGCCTAAGAAAGAAAGACACTTTTAGACACTAATAGTTACTTTTTATTTAAAACATAGAATAAATTAGATCCTCCTTTCTTTAAAACCTTTCCTGTTGAAATGGTCCAGGAAGTGCCTCAGTGGATGGGGTGTTAGACTCTCAGGCATGAGGTCCTGAGTTCAATTCTGGCATGCATTGCCATATGCCAGAATGATGCTCTGGTTCTCTATTCTCCTGTCTCTCGCAAACAATCAAGTCTAAAAACAAACAAATAAACAAAAATAAAAAACACTTTTCCTGTTGGTAGTCCAAAGACAGTTTAGGATTTATAAGCATGAGGTCCCAAGTTCAGTCCCTGACATTACTTAGGCCAGTGTGATCCTCTGGTTCTCTCTCTCCATTTATTTTGTGTTAATAAAAAAATAAAAAATTGGGGCCGGGTGGTGGCACCTGGTTGAGTGCATGTATTATAATGTGCAACAACCTGGGTTTAAGCCCTCGGTCCCCACCTGCAGAGGGAAAGCTTTGTGAGTGGTGAAGCAGTGCTGCAGGTATCTCTCTGTCTCTCTTCTTCTCTATCAGCCCCTTCCCTGTTGATTTCTAGCAGTCTCTATCCAATAAATAAAGATTTAAAAAAATTTTTTTAAAGAGTTAAAAAAAATAAGTAAATAAAATAAAATAAATCTTGTGGTCCAAGAGGTGGCGAAGTAGATAAGCATTAGACTCTCAAGCAGAAGGTCTCAAGTTCAATCTCTGGCAACACATGCACTGGAGTGATGTGTGGTTCTCTCTCTCTCTCCTCCTAACATTCTCATTAATAAATAAATAAAATCCCTAAAAAAAAAAAAAAAAACTTTAATGGGCTAGGGAGATAACACAGTGGTTATGCAAAACAACTTTCATGCCTGTGTCTCTGAGTTCCCAGGTTCAATTCCCACCACTGCCAAAAGCCAACAATGAGCAGAGCTATGGTTAAAAAGCGGGGTGGGGGGGGAGTGGGGGTGGTCCAGGAGGTGGTGCAGTGATAACGTTTTGGACTCTCAAGCATGAGGTCCTGAATTCGATCCCCAGCAGCACATGTGCGAGAGTGATGTCTGATTCTTTCTCCTCCTATCTTTCTCATAAATGGGGGGGGGGGGCAGGTAGTGAAGCACCTGCTTAAGTTCACACACAGTAGTGTGCAAAGACCCAGGTTTAAGCTCCTGGTCCCCACCTGCAGGGGGAAAGCTTCACAAGTGATGAAGCAAGGCTGCAGGTGTCTCTCTGTTTCTCTCCCTCTCTATCTTCCATCCCCTCTCAATTTCCATCCTCTATCAATTCAATGATAAATAAAAATGTAAAAAGATTTAAAAAAAAAAAAAAAAAGGAAAGAAAGGGAGAGAGACATCTGGAGCACTGCTTTACCACTTGTGAAACTTTCTCCCTGCAGGTGGGGATAGGGGCTTGAACCCAGTACCTTGTACATGCACTTAACCAGGTATGCCACCACCCAGGCCCTCAAAGTACATTTAAAGGGATTTCTTTCACAAGATAGATGAAAGAGATACCAGAATAGCACTCCAGCTTATGTGATACCAAGGATTGAATCTGATGCCTTATACTTTGAAGTCCACAGCTATACCTGCCAAGCCTCAAAATAATTTCTTTTCTTTTTTTTTTATTGCCACTAGGGTTATCACTAGAGCTTGATGCCTGCATGATGAATCCATTATTTCTGGGGCTCTTTCTTTCCTTCTTTTATTTATTTATTTATTTATATTTTGCCTCCAGGGTTATTGCTGGGGTTCAGTGCCTGCACCATGAATCCACTGCTCCTGGAGGCCATTTTCCCCCCTTTTGTTGTCCTTGTAGCTTTGTTGTGATTATTATTGTTATTGTTGAAGTTGTTCGTTATTGGATTGGACAGAGAGGAGGGGAAGACTGAGAGGAGGAGAGAAAGACAGACACCTACAGACCTGCTTCACCACCTGTAAAGCAACTCCCCTGCAGGTGGGGAGCCCGGGGCTCTAACCAGGATCCTTATGCAGGTCCTTGGGCTTAACCCGCTGCGTTACCGCCTGACCCCCTCTTTCTTTCTTTCTTTCTTTCTTTCTTTCTTTCTCTCTCTCTCTCTCTCTCTCTCTTTCCTTTTGATAGACAGAGAGAAATTAGGAGGGGAGGGGAGGGGAGGGGAGGAGAGGATAAAGGCTTGAACCAGGCCTTTGTGCTTAGCCTGGTATAACACCATCTGGTCCCAATACATTTTTTAAATACTTTAAAATAAAAATGAGGGAGTCGGGCAGTAGCGCAGCTGGTTAAGCGCACATGGCACAAAGCTTAAGGACCTACGTAAGAATCCCAGTTCGAGCTCCCCGGCTCCCCACCTGCAGGGGAGTCGCTTCACAGGCAGTGAAGCGGGTCTGCAGGTGTCTATCCTTTCTCTCCCCTTCTCTGTCTTCCCCTCCTCTCTCCATTTCTCTCTGTCCTATCCAGCACAATGACATCAATAACAACAATAATAACTACAACAATAAAACAAAGGCAACAAAAGGGAATACAAAAAAAAAAAAAAAATTAAATAGGAAAAAAAATGGGCCGGGTGGTGGCGCACCTGGTTGAGTGCACATGTTACAATGCACAAGGACCTAGGTTTGAGCCCCCGGTCCCCAGCTGCAGGAGGGAAGCTTTGTGAATGGTGAAGCAGGGTTACAGGTGTCTCTCTGTCTTTCTTCCTATCATCCCCTTTCCTCTCAAGATTTCTGTCTCTATTCAATAAATAAATAAATAAAGATAATAAAAAAATCAAAGGGGGCTAAGCGCACATGGTGCCAAGCGCAAGGGCCAGTGTAAGCATCCCGGTTTGAGCCCCAGCTTTCTGCCTGCAGGGGGGTCGCTTCACAAGTGATGAAACAGTTGTCTGCAGGTGTCTTTCTCTCCCCCTCTGTCTTCCCCTCCTTTCTTGATTTCTATCTGTCTTGTCCAACAACAACAGCAATGGCAACAATAACAAGGGCAACAAAATTGGAAAAATGGTCGCCAGTAGCAGTAGATTCATACTGCAGGCACCCAGACCCAGAGATAACCCTGGAAGCAAAAAAGCAAATAAATAAAAAGTAAATAATAAATAAAAATAAAAATAAGAGAAATTCAAGGGCCAGAGCACTGCTCAGTTCTGCCTTTTTTTTTTTTTTAAACCAGAGCACTGCTCAGCTCTAGCTTATATTGAGGATTGAACCTTGAACCACAGAACCTCAGGCATGAGAGCCTTTTGCATAACTATTATGCTATCTCCCTCACCCAAAATAAAAATTTAAAGACCATAAGATGTTTGTACTTATCAAAAGGAAAATTTCATTTATTATTATTTTATTTACTTTTTAAAATGTATTTAATTAAATTATTATTTTCTTTTACCATAATATTGCTTAGTTCTGGCTTATGGTGGTGCTGGGAATTGAACCTAGGGCCTTTGGTGCCTCAGACATGAAAATTGTGGGGCTGGGATGTAGTGCACTTGGTTGAATGTATACATTACAATGTGTAAAGACTTGGGCTCAAGGCTCCAGTCCCCAGCTGCAGGAGGGAAGCTTCACTAGCAGGAAAGCAGTGCTGCAAGTCTCTTTCTCTTTTCCTCTCTACTTCCTCTTCCCCTCTCAACCTTTCTATTTTATCAATTAATTAAAAAGGAAATAATTTTCATAGCCATTATGTTATATCCCCAATTCAAAAACAACACATTTCAAAGTTGATAAAATATTGAACTTGACTTTTTTTGATTTATAAAATGGAAATATTGACAAGACCATAGGATAGGAGGGGTACAATTCCCACCACCAGAACTCCGTAAGCCATCCCCTTCATTGAAAGCTTTCCTAGTCTTTATCCCTCTGGGAGCAAGGGAGCATGGACCATGAATTTGACTTCTGTATAGCATTCAAAGCATTTGGTTTCAACCTTCATTCCAGGAACTTCCCTCCACAATTTCTAGGATATTGAACTGTGCCTGTTCCTCTAATGGGACAAAGGACAAGTGCTTTCTTTCATCATTTGCAGGCTCTGCTGCCTCCCATATTTGAAATGTTCTCTCCTCTCTGGTCAACTAGCAAATTCTTAGTCAACCTTCAAGGCCCAGTTTAAATGTCCCCTGATGGGGGTGGGAGGGTAGACAGCATAATGGTTATTCAAAGACACTCATGCCTGAGGCTCCAAAGTCCCAGGTTCAATCTCCTGTACCATGATAAACTAGAGCTCAGTAGTGCTCTGGTTAAAAAAAAAAAAAACTTCTATAAATGTCCCCTGATTTGTTATTTTCCATATATATTTATGTCCTTCTCCACTTGTTCTCTGAATAGATCTACTGAGAAAGAAAAAAAAAAAGGGGGGCCAGATGGTGACGTGACGCACCTGGTTGAGTGCACATGTTACAATGTGCAAGGACCCGGGGTTCCAGCCCCTGGTCCCCACCTGAAGGAGGGGAAACTTTGCAAGTAGTGAAGCAGTGCTGCAGGTGTCTTTCTCTATCACGCCTTCCCTCTCGATTTCTGGCTATCTCCAATAAGTAATAAAGATTTATATTTTTAAAAAAATCTGGGCGGGGGAGACAGCATAATGGTTATGCAAACAGACTCTCATGCCTGAGGCTCCTAAGTCCCAGGTTCAATCCCCAGCACCACCATAAACCAAAGCTGAGCAGTGCTCTGGTGTTTCTCTCTCTGTGTGTGTCTCTCTGCATCTCTCTCAAAATAAATAAATAAATAAAATTTTAAAATATATAAAATAAATTTTAAAAATTTTTTAAATCTAATTCCCCAATAAAGAAACTTAAAAAAAAATTAAATCTACTGAGCCACCAGCATTATGCAGACTACCCTGAATCTACTTATTAAATATCTTTAAAAAATAAAATCTTGGGCTGGGGACATAACATAATAGTTATTTGAAAACTTTCATGGCTGAGGCTCCAAAGGTCCCAAGGTTCAGTCTCCAGCATGACCACAACCCATAGCTAAGCAGTACTCTGGTTAAAAAAAAAAATGTAACAATACATAAAACCTCTAGACTATAGATTTTAGACTAAATCCCAAGAAAACAGGCTCACTTTCATTCACTCAGAGGACCTAGCAAAGGGCCCACCCAGAACAGAGTAGAAATGAGGGTGAATGAATGAAGCCACTAATAGTTGTGCTTAAAGCCCAAAGCCCAATGGGGTAAACTTCTCCTGCACTGGGGACTTTGCGGTCACCCCTGAGGTCCTAAGCCCGGTTCGTACCGCGTGGCAGGGACAGAGGCTAGAAGACAAGGTCAGAAGAGAATCGGCTGGTCCTTTTCCGGAGGAGGCCCTTTCTAGCGCTTTCCATCTAGACACTCCTGCAAAGGACGTAGCTATCACTACCGAGGATGGCGCAGGACCGGGATCTTGAGTCCCCCCATCGGCCCCAACAACGTTACCTGCGGCGGTTCACTCTGGTCCCACGCCGTGGCTCCGCCCGAATGGAGGCGGGACGGAGACCCTCGCCCCTCCCCGGCACCCCGGAGCAGCGCCGGCCAACCGCCCGGTTGCTCCCGCCCCCAGGGCGCGGCCTCCCCCGGCGAAGCAGGTCTCCCGAGCCAAACAGAACTGGCGCTCCCAGGGGCCTTCCCTCTTCCACCTCACAGTAACTAAGCCCAGGGTACTTGGAAACGGCTCAGAGTCGAATTGCTGGGGAGCTGGGCGTCCACTCGGGTGATCCAGTTCCATGGGCAGCGAGGCCATCCTAAAGGGACTGGGGTCGCTTCAGCACTAGCGGTTGTTAGACCTGGCTGCTGAAAGGAAGAGCTAAGGGTGCATTGCTGGATGTGGACTTTCTCCCGCCAACTCTTTAGGCCAGTTTAATCTTTGGCGCCTTAAACAGCTGACTCATTCCATAATTAGCTTCTCTAACTTTGGCTGCACTCTGTCTTTTTTTTTTTTCTTTTCCCTCCAGGGTTATTGCTGGGCTGGGTGCCTGCACCATGAATCCGCTGCTCCTGGAGGCCATTTTTCCCCCTTTTTGTTGCCCTTGTTGTTGTAGCCTCCTTGTGGTTCTCATTATTGCCATTGTTGATGTTGTTTGTTGTTGGATAGGACAGAGAGAAATGGAGAGAGGAGTGGAAGACAGAGGGAGAGAGAAAGAGAGACACCTGCAGACCTGCTTCACCGCCTGTGAAGCGACTCCCCTGCAGTTGGGGGGCCGGGGGCTCGAACCGGGATCCTTAGGCCGGTCCTTGCGCTTTGCGCCACATGCGCTTAACCCACTGCGCCACCGCCTGTCCCCCCTTCACTCTGTCTTTTAAGGACAGAAACATCGCTCCTGGCCTCCTGGTGTTTGCGATCTAAAGGAAGAGAGAGAGAGAGAGAGAGAGAATAGCTAAAAGGAAAAAGAAAAAAAAAAAGGAGAGGGCAGGGGTAGATAACATAATGGCTATGCAAACAGGCTGTCATGCCTGAGGCTTCCAAGTCCCAGGTTCAATCCCGTGCACCACCGTAAACCAGAGCTGGTCACTGCTCTGGTAAAAAAAAAAAAAAAAGAGAGAGATAGAATAAGTAGGTACAATCATAAAAAGTATAAGGAAAACGAAATTCAACTAAAAGCCTGAGAGATGGCTGAGCAGTAGAGCGTATGAATTGTGTATGTGAGGTCCTGGGTTGGCTATGGTCTTTCTCTAATGAAAGTAAGTAAAGGAGACTTGGGGAGATAATATGGTAATGCAAAAGGCTTTTATAGATGAGGTTCCAAGGCCCCAGGTTCAATCCCAGGCACCACCATAAGTGAGTGTTCTTGTTAAAAATGTAAGTGACTGGGGCTGGGTAGTGACTGGGGTTGGGTAGTGGTGCACCTGCTTGAGCATACATGTTACAGTTCTCAAGGACTGGGGTTTGAGCCCCCGGTCCCCACCTGCAGGGGGGAAGCTTCAGGAGTGGTGAAGCAGGGCTGCAGGTGTCTCTCTGTCTCTCTCTATCACCCCCCCCCCTCAATTTCTGGCTTTTTCTATCCAATAAATAAATAAAGATAACAAAAAAACTTACAAAAAATGTAAGTGACTGAAGAAATGGCTCAACTGCTAGAGCACTGGACTTGCATGCTAGAGGTTCAGGGCTGGATTACCAGCACCACATGTTCCACACTGTGCTCTGGTTTCTTTCTCTCTGTCTCATGTGGAAATCTCTGATATGCAATCAGTAAAATAAATCTTTAAATAATAAGTGCTGGGGAGATACATAACTGAGCAGTGCTTTCGTAATGATTATAATAACAATAGTAACAACAACAATTCATAAAAGTATTCCTATGGAAGTTACTGTTTTCTGGTGTCACTGTCATCATCTGTAAATGAAATTGATAAGGTGGGGTTTTTAAAATTTATTTATTTTCTCATTTGTTGCCCTTGTTTTTATTGTTGTAGTTATTATTGTTGTTATTGATGTCGTCGTTGTTGGATAGGACAGAGAGAAATGGAAAGAGGAAGGGAAGACAGAGGGGGAGAGAAAGACAGACAGACACCTGCAAACCTGCTTCACTGCCTGTGAAGCTACTGCCCTGCAGATGGGGAGCTGGGGGCTTAAATCGGGATCCTTAAGCCAGTCTTTGCGCTTTGCGTGATCACGTGTGCTTAACCCGCTGAGCTACTCCGACTCCCTCATTATCATTTTTTTAAGTTTAATATTTATTTTTTACCAGAGCAGTACTCACCTCTGATTTATGGTCATACTGAGGACTGAACTTGGGACTTTGAAGCCTAAGGCCTGAAAGTTTTTTTTTTTAATTTAAAGTATTATTATGATAAAAACTGAGAGGAACTGGGCGAGAGAAGGGGATAGAGGGGGAGAAAGAGCCTGAAAGTATTTTTGTATAACCATTGTGTTGTCTCCTCCACCCTAGATATGTATGTATGTATGTACGTATATATGTATGTATGTATGTATTTCTTTACAAGTGGGAAAGAACAGGGTACTACTCTGGCCCATGGCATGCAAGGGATTGAACTAGAACCTCAGGGCTGGGAAAACAGCATAATAGATATGCAAAGAGACTTTCTTTTTTTTTTTTAAATATTTTATTTTATTTATTTATTCCCTTTTGTTGCCCTTGTTTTATTGTTGTAGTTATTATTGTTGTTGTCGTTGTTGTTGGATAGGACAGAGAGAAACGGAGAGAGGAGGGGAAGACAGAGGGGGAGAGAAAGATAGACACCTGCAGACCTGCTTCACCGCCTGTGAAGCGACTCCCCTACAGGTGGGGAGCCGGGGTTCGAACCGGGATCCTTATGCCGGTCCTTGTGCTTTGCGCCACCTGCGCTTAACCCGCTGCGCTACAGCCCGACTTCCCGCAAAGAGACTTTCATGGGAGTCGGGCAGTAGCAGCGGGTTAAGCGCATGTGGTGCAAAGTACAAGGACCAGCGAAAGGATCCTGCTTCAAACCCCGGCTCCCCACCTACAGGGAAGTCGCTTCACAGGCGGTGAAGCAGGTCTGCAGGTGTCTGTCTTTCTCTCTCCCTCTCTGTCTTCCCCTCCTCTCTCCATTTTTATCTGTCCTATCAAACAACAATGACGACATCAATAACAACAACAATCATAACTACAACAACAATAAAAAATAACAAGGTCAACAAAAGGGAAAATAAATTAATTAATTTTAAAAAAACATTAAAAAAATAAGAGACTTTCATGCCTGAGGATCCAAGGTCCCAGGTTCAATCCCCAGTACCACCATAAGCTACAGCTGAGCAGTGCTCTGGTCCCTCTCCCTTCTCTATCTCTCATTTAAATAAATAAAATATTAAAAAAAAAACAACTAGAGCCTCATACTTAAAGAGTCCAATGCTTTATCCACCTCTTCACTTCCCAGGCCCTATTCTATTTTTTATGTGATATTGAGAAATGAATTTAAGGCCTCACATAAGCATAATATCATTGAGTAGCCTCTCTGGCCCAATCACTTTTGAAAATATTTATATTATTTGGGGATTGGGTGGTTGAGTACACACGGGCCTGCGTTCAAGTATCCATTTGTCAACATACTGGGGAGAAGTTTCATGAGTGTTGAAGCAGTGTTGTCTTTCTTTTTCTCTCCCTCTCTACCTCCCCTTCCATCAGTTTCTCTCTACCAATAAATAATATAAAAATATATAAATATTTTCTTATGATTTACTTACTTATTTTAAACCAAAGCACTACTCAGCTCTGGCTTATGATGGTGCAGGGAACTGAAATGGGATTTTAGAGTCTCAGGGAAGAGAGTCTCTTTGTATAACCATTATGCTATCTATTCCACCCGCTATATTTTATTGATGAGTGAGTGAAGGGAAAAGAGAGAACCAAAGTATCACTCTGGCATATTCAATGCCAGGGACAGAGCTCAGGACCTCAGGCTTGCAAGTAGACTGTTCTATCTGATGTGCCACCTCCTGGGTCACCACTTTTTCTTTCTAAATTGCCACCGGGTTTATTGCTGGGGTTCAGCTATTTTTTTCTTTCCTTCTTTTTTTTTGATTTCTCTCCTTTTTCTTTTTCATATTTATTTATTTATTTGTCTCCAGGGTTATCACTGGGGCTTAGTGCCTGCACTATGAACCTACTGCTCCTGGAGGCTATCGTTTTCATTGTTGTTGTTTTTTTTTTTTTTTTTTTTTTTTTTTTTTTTTTTTTTTTTTTTCATTGTTGTTGTTTATCGTTGCTTTTATTATTGTTATGGCTGTCATCATTGTTGGGTAGGACAGAGAGAAATCGAGAGAGTAAAGGAAGACAGAGAGGGGGAGAGAAAGACGCCTGTAGACCTGCTTCACAGCCTGTGAAGTAACCCCTCTTTTTCTTTATTAGATAGGACAAAGAGAAACTGAGAGAGGACAGAAAGTGGTCTGGGATGTGGCACAGAGGGTAAAGCACTGGACTTTCAAGCATGAGCTCCCGAGCTCAATCCTCAGCAGCACATGTACCAGAGTGATGTCTGGTTCTTTCTTTCTCTCCTCCAATATTTCTCATTAATAAATAAATAAAATCTTAAAAAGAGAGAGAAAACAGGGAGATAGAGAGAGGGAGAAAAAGGTAAGACACAGACTTACTTCACTGCTTGTGAAGTGGACCCCCTGCAGGTGGAGAGCACTTAAATCTGGGTCCTTGCACTTGGTAATATGTGCGCTTAACCGGTTGTACCACCTCACCACTTTTCTTTCCTTTTTTTTTTTTTCTTTTTCTTTTTTGCCTCCAGGGTTATCACTGGGGATCTGTGCTAGCACCATGAATTCACTGTTCCTGGAGGTTATTTTTTCTCTTTTGTTGCTTATTGTTGTTGTTATTGTTCCTGTCATTGTTGTTGGATAGGATAGAGAGAAATGGAGAGAGGAGGGGAAGACAGAGAGGGGAAGAGAAAGAGAGACACCTGCAGACCTGCTTCACTGCTTGTGAAGGGACCCCTTTGCAGATGGGGAGCCAGGGGCTAGAACCGGGATCCACACGCTGGTCCGGCATCGTCATAGGTGCTTAACCCGCTGTGCTACTGCTCTACCACCACACACACACACACACACACACACACACACACACACACTTTTTCTTTGTATGTGATTTACTTCTCTTTAAATTTTAAATGTATTTAAGATGTATTTGTGTGGTCCGGGAGGTGGCGCAGTGGATAAAGTACTGGGTTCTCAAGCATGAAGTTCTGAGTTCAATGCCCGGCAGCACATGTGCCAGAGTGATGTCTGGTTCTTTCTCTCTCCTCTCCTATCTTTCTCATTAATAAATAAATAAAATATTTAAAAAATAAAGTGTATTTGTAACTTAATAAATAGTCAATAGCAAAATTATAAAATTATGGAGGATTAGGTCTACACAGCACCTACCACCAAAGTTTTATGCACCTCCCCAACCATTGTTTTATTATTATTATTGTTTATTTATTCATTTCCTTTTGTTGCCCTTGTTTTATTGTTGTAGTTATTATTGTTGTTGTTGTTGTTGTTGTTGGATAGGACAGAGAGAAATGGAGAGAGGAGGGGAAGACAAGAGTGGGGGAGAGAAAGACACTTGCAGACCTGCTTCACCGCCTGTGAATTGACTTCCCGGCAGGTAGGGAGGCGGGGCTCCAACCAGGTCCTTATGCAGGTCCTTGCGCTTTGTGCCAAGTGCGCGTAACCCGCTGCGCTACCGCCTGACTCCCATTAATTCTTTTTTTAAAAGTATTTTTTATTTATTATTGGGTAGAGACAGAGAGAAATCGAAAGGGGAGGAGGAGGGTGGGATATGGAGATTGGGCGGTGGGAATTGTGTGGAGTTGTACCCCTCCTACCCTATGGTTTTGTTAATTAATCCTTTCTTAAATTAAAAAAAAAGACTATTGAGAGTTCAGAGCAGTGTTCTGGAAACTCTGGACCTCATGCTCTCTCTCTCTCTCTCCCTCCATATATATATATATTCCCTTTTGTTACCCTTGTTGTTTTATTGTTGTAGTCATTATTGTTGTTATTGATGTCATTGTTGTTGGATAGGACAGAGTGAAATGGAGGGAGGAGGGGAAGACAGAGAGGGGGAGAGAAAGATAGACACCTGAAGACCTGCTTCACCGCCTGTGAAGCGACTCCCCTGCAGGTGGGGAGCCGGGGTTCGAACCGGGATCCTTAACCCCGGTCCTTGCTCTTTGCGCCACCTGGGCTTAACCCGCTGCACTGCCACCCAACTCCCACCTCATGCTTCTAAGTCTACCACATTTTATGCTGCCAAAATTGTACATGTCTGAAGGTAGGGGTGCTGCTGCAGTCATCCTTACATTCCATGTGTGACACTTTCAGTTGTATTTGTGTTGTGCCTAGTAAGAAAGGAATAAGAGCACTTCACTTGTTTTCTTTGTTGCCAGAGATCATAAGACAAGATTTCAATAGATCCTACCTGGGGTGGCCATGTGGTTGTAATTAAAAAAAAAAAAAAAAAGAAAGGGGAGGAGGAGATAAAGGAGAGAGACAGAAAGACACCTGCACATAACAATACAACAGCCTCATGCCCGTGAGGGTGTGTGCCCTACCTGCAGAGTTGTGTCCCTGCATAGCTATCTTCTGGCCCCTGATATCCTTTATTTTCTTTTTAAGAGATTTTACTTATTTATTTATGAGAAAGAGAAGATGAGAGAGAAAGAACCAGACATCACTTTGGTACATGTGCGGCTGGGGATTGAACTCAGAACCTCATGCTTGAGAGCCCATTGCTTTATCCACTGTGCCACCTTCCAGACCATGATATATATTTTTAAAATATTTTTTATATTTATTTTCCTTTTTTTTTTTTTTTTTTTTTTACCAGAGCACTGCTGAGCTCTGGCTTATGATGGTGCTGGAGATTGAACCTGGGTCTTTGGAGCCTCAGGCATAAGAGTCTCTTTGCAAAACCATTACACTATCTACCCCTGCCCTTATTTTCCCTTTTGTTGCCCTTGTTTTTTATTGTTGTACTTATTATTGTTGTTGTTAGTGATGTCGTTGTTGTTAGATAGGACAGAGAAAAATGGAGAGAGGAGAGGAAGACAGAGATGGGAAGAGAAAGATAGACACCTGCAGACCTATGAAGTGATTCCCTTACAGGTGGGGAGCCGGGGACTCAAACTGGGATCCTTATGCCTGTCCTTGCGCTTTGCACCACGTGCGCTTAACCTGCTGTGCTATGCCCAACTCCCTGATACTTTATTTTCCATACCACCAGAGTTATAGCTGGGATTCGGGGCCTGCATGATTCCACTATTCCTGGTGGCTGTTCTCCTTTCTTCTCTTTCTTTATCTTTCTTTCTTTTTTTTAAATTTCTTTATTGGGGGATTAATGTTTTACATTCGACAGTAAATAGAATAGTTTGTACGTGCATAACATTTCTCAGTTTTCCACATAACACAACAACCCCCACTAGTTGCTCTGCCATCTTTTTTTGGATCTGTACTCTCCCCCCCAGCCACCTCCAGAGTGTTTTACTTTGGTGCAATACAACCTTTCTTCTCTTTCTTCCTTTTTTTTTTTTTTTTTTTTGACAAAGGATGAGAGATAGAGAAAGGGAGACAGAGAGAGGAGAGTGGTTCAGGAGGTGGCACAGTGGATAAAGCACTGGATTCTCAACCATGAGGTCCCAAGTTCAGTTTCCGGCAACACATGTACCAGAGTGATTTCTGGTTCTTTCTCTCTCTCCTATCTTTCTCATGAATAAATAAATTATTTTTAAAAAGAGAGAGAGGAAAGGAGAGACACCTACAGCTGTGCTCCATTATTCATGAAGCTTGCCTCCTGCAGGTGGGGACAGATGGCTTGAACATGGGTGGCTGAGCATGTTAATGCTGAGATTTATTTAGGTTTTTATTGATTTTTTTCCCTATATCTGGATACTTGGTATTTAGTTCTTTTTAAAAAAATTTTATTTATTTATTCCCTTTTATTGCCCTTGTTGTTTTATTGTTGTAGTTATTATTGATGTCGTTGTTGTGGGCTAGGACAGAGAGAAATGGAGAGAGGAGGGGAAGACAGAGAGGGGGAGAGAAAGACAGACACCTGTAGACCTGCTTCACCGCCTGTGAAGGGACCTGCCTGCAGGTAGGGAGCCGGGGGCTCGAACCGGGATCCTGACGGCAGTCCTTGAGCTTAGCGCCACCTGCGCTTAACCCGCTGCGCTACAGCCCGACTCCCGATTATTATTATTATTATTTTTTTACCTAAGAGGATTATAGAGAGAAAGATACAGAGACCAGAACACTGCTCGGCTCTGCTTTATGGTGCTGGGGGTAAAGAGGAAGAGAGAAAGATAGAAACTGCAGACCAGCTTCACCATTGAAGCGTCCCCCCTTCAGGTGGGGAGCAAGGACTGGAACCCAGGGCCTTGTGCATGATAATGTGTACACTTAACTGGGTGTGCCACTGACCAGCCCCCTGCTGCCCTTTCTTTTTTTGAGACAGACATTGAGAAGGAAGGAGATAGGAAGATGAAGAGACACCTGCAACACAGCTTCACCACTTGTGAAGCTTTCTCCTTGCACATGGGGGTTGGAGATTTGAACTCAGAGTTTTGCACAGGATAATGTGTACCCAGTAGAATATATGGCACCACCTGGTCTCCCAATCTGTTTTTGTTTTTTATTGTTGTAGTTATTATTGTTATTGTTATTGATGTCATTGTTTTTGGATAGGACAGAGAGAAATGGAGAGAGGAGGGGAAGACAGACACCTGCAGACCTGCTTCACTGCTTGTGAAGTGACTCCCTTGCAGGCAGGGAGCCGGGGGCTCCAACCGGGATCCTTACGCTAGTCCTTGTGCTTTGTGCCACTTGCGCTTAACCCAATGCTCTACAGCCTGACTTCCTGGTTTTTTTTTAGGCTGATTTATTTATTTATTAACAAAGGCGAGAGGAAGCAGAACATTACTCTGTCATATGTGATCCCAGGATGCAAACCTAGAACCCTATGCTTGCAAACACAGTGTTCTACCTATTGCACTACCTCCTCAACTGCTGAGATCTGTTTTTAATCTTTATTTATTGGTTAGAGACAGCCAAAAATTGAGAGGGAAGGGGGTGATAGGGAGAGAGACAGAGAGACACCTGCTGGCCTGTTTCACTGCTTGTGAAGCTTTCCCCTTGCAGGTGGGGACCAGGGGCTCGAACCTGGGTTCTTGTGCACAGTAACATGTATGCTCAACCAGGTGTGCCACCACTTGGCCAAGACAGTTAGAAATCAAGAAGAAAGGAGGAGCTAGAGAGGGGGGAAACAGATAGATACCTGCAGCACTGCTTCGCCACTTATGAGCTTTCCCCCTGCAGATGGGGGCTGGGGACTTGAACCCAGGTCCTTGTGCACTCAACCAGGTGTGCCACCATCCAGCCCCCATCAATTACTTTTCCCAAGAATCTGCCCACCACTCTCATAGCAGTTTGCCTCCTTTCACTCTGTTAGGGATGTCAAGGGTAGAGTTCACTGAATGACATATGTCAGCTAGGGAAGGAACTTCTTACTACCAGATGGTTTGGTAAAAAGATCAGTAACTTTTCTCTCTAGAAAGGCAAAGAATAACCTCATTATCTACCTCTTTGTTCACTGATTTAACAACAAGGAAAACAATGGTATAGAGACAACTTATTTTTTTTTAAACAAAACACCTTTATATCAGATAATATTGAGAATTTCCATAACTCAGGATAAAGCATACACCCTTAAGTCCATTATTTCAGGTGACTATATTTCCATGAATATTAGCATTCATATCATTTGAATATTTGCCTACATGCTTGTGGGAAGCTTCTGTAGCCTTCTTTTAGTAGGAATTCCAGTTTTTCTGAATTCTTCCCTTTCCTTCAGGTATTCCATTTTGCATTCTTCATAAAAGGCTGGATCCTTATAATAGGAAGTCAGACATTCTTTCAGTGAAGCATTTTCTTTCCGGCATTTACTACCATAAGCAATCCAGAGTCTTTGCAACATCTGGTAAAATCTTGAACTTGCTCAGGACATCTCTCACAGGCCTTTTCTCTCATTATTTTAGGGATCAAAACATTTTTCTTTTTTTTCTTTTCTTTATTTATTCCCTTTTTTGTTTTCCTTGTTTTATTGTTGTAGTTATTATTGATGTCGTTGTTGTTGGATATGACAGAGAGAAATGAAGAGAGGAGGGAAAGACAGAGAGAGGGAGAGAAAGAGACACCTGTAGACCTGCTTAACAGCTTGTGAAGCAACTCCCCTACAGGTGGGGGGCCGGGCTGGAACCGGGATCCTTAAGCCTGTCCTTGTGCTTTGCGCCACGTGCGCGCTTAACCCGCTGTTCTACCACCTGACTCTGCCAAAACATCTTTTTCAACATGTCTGAGCTGTTGCTCTGAGGGGTCAAGAGTCATCTCTGTAGGCGGAGAGGAAAGCAGCGCCAGGCCGCTTGAGGTCTGGGGGCAGGAGGGGAGGCCAGACAACTTATTTTATTTTATTTTATGTATTTATTTTCCCTTTTGTTGCCCTTTTTATTTTTTATTGTTCTTGTAGTTATTGTTGTTGTTACTGATGTCGTCATCGTTGTTAGGTAAGACAGAGAGAAATGGAAAGAGGAGGGGAAGACAGAGAGGGGCAGAGAAAGATAGACACCTGTAGATCTGCTTCACTGTCTGTGAAGTGACTCCCCTGCAGGTGGGAAGCTGGGGGGTGGGGGGGGGCTCGAACCGGGATGCTTACTCGGGCCCTTGCGCTTCGTGCCACATGCGCTTAACCTGCTGCGCTACCACCCGACTCCCAGAGACAACTTATTTATTTTTTTTACTTTCTTTTTTAATTTTTAAAAAATATTTATTTTATTTATTTATTCCCTTTTGTTGCCCTTGTTGTTTTATTGTTGTAGTTATTATTTTTGTCGTCGTTGTTGGATAGGACAGAGAGAAATGGAGAGAGGTGGGGAAGACAGAGAGGGGGAGAGAAAGATAGACACCTGCAGACCTGCTTCACCGCTTGTGAAGCGACTCCCCTGCAGGTGGGGAGCCAGGGCTCGAACCGGGATCCTTATGCCGGTCCTTGTGCTTCGCGCCACCTGCGCTTAACCTGCTGTGCTACAGCCCGACTCCCTTTTTAAATTTTTAAAAATTATTTATTTATTTATTGAGAGAGATGCAGACACACACACACACACACACACAGAAACACCAGAGCACTGCTCAGCTTTGGTTTATGGTGGTGCGGGGGATTGAACCTGGATTTAGGAGCCTCAAGCATGAGAGTCTGTTTGCATAACCGTTATTCCCCTGCCAGAGTCAACTTATTTTAAGCACTTTACTATTATTACTATTTTTTGAGTTGCTTTCTTATTTATTTATTTTTATTTATAGAAAGGAAACACTGACAAAACCATAGGATAAGAGGGGTACAAATCCACAGAGTTCCCACTACCAGAACTCCGTATCCCATCCCCTCCCCTGATAGCTTTCCTATTCTTTAACCCTCTGGGACTATGGACCCAAAAAGGTCATTGTGGGATGCAGAAGGTGAAAGGTCTGGCTTCTGTAATTGCCTCCCGCTGAACATGGGCATTGGCAGATGGATCCATACTCTCTGACTACCTCTCTCTCTCCTTAGTGGGGTGGAGCTCTGGGGAAGCAGAGCTCCAGGACATATTGGTGGGGCAGCACTTTATTGTTTATGAAGTACATGTCCATCTCCGTGCCTTCCTTCTCATCTTTGAGAAGGTATTTTTCTTAAAAAAAAAAAAAAAGCTTTATTGTGCTGAGGAGATAGTATAAAATAGTTATTCAGGGGTTGGGCGGTAGCACAGCGGGTTAAGCACACATGGCGCTAAGCACAAGGACCTGCATAAGGATCCTGGTTAGAGCCGCAGTCTCCCCACCTGCAGAGGGGTTGTTTCACCAACGATGAATCAGGTCTAAAGGTATCTTTCTCTCCCCCTCTGCCTTCCCCTCCTCTCTTGATTTCTCTCTGTTCTATCCAAGAACAACAACAATGACAACAATCACAACAATGATAAAAGGGGAAAAAAATAGCCTCCAGGAGCAGTGGATTCATGATACAGGAACCCAGCCTCAGCAATAGCCCTGGAGGCAAAACAAACAGTTATGCAAAAGACTTGCATGCCTGAGGCACCAACGCTCCCGGGTTCAACCCCCCAGCACTACCTTAAGTTAGAACTGAGCAGTGCTCTGCTTGCTCTTTCCTCCCTCTCTCTCTTATTTACAAAACAAAAGCCTTTAGTGAAAGTGGGGAGTGGGGCTGTAGCGCAGCACGTGGCATGAAGCGCACCTACCGGTTTAAGGATCCCGGTTCAAGCCCCTGCTCCCCACCTGCAGGGGAGTCCCTTCATAAGGTGAAGCAGGTCTGCAGGTGTCTACCTTTCTCTCCTCCTTTCTGTCTTCCCCTCTTCTCTCCATTTCTCTCTGTCCTATCCAACAATGACGACAACAAGAATAACTACAACAATAAAACAACAAGGGCAACAAAAGGGAATCAATAAATAAATATTAAAAAAAAAATGAAAGTGGTGGTCTGGGAGGTGGTGCAGTGGTAAAACTTTGGACTCTGAAGTGTTAGGCCCCGAGTTCGATCCCCGGCAGCACGTGTGCCAGAGTGATTTCTGGTTCTTTCTCCTATTTTTCTTATAAATAAATAAAATCTAAAAATTTTTTTTTTTAAAAAAGTGGTGTCCTGGCTGTGGCACACCAGATTAAGTGCAAATAGTATGTAGCACAAGGACCCATGCAAGGATCCTGGTTCGAGCCCTTGGCTCCCTACCTGGAGGGAGGTCGCTTCACAACCTGTGAAGCAGATCTGCAGGTGTTTTTCTCTCTCCTCTCTGTCTTCCCCCCCCCTCAATTTTTCTCTGTCCTATCCAAAAAAGTTGAAAATATGGCCACAGGAGCAGTAAATTCGTTGTGCAGGCACCAAGCCCTACCCGTAACCCTGGAGGCAAAATAAATAAAAAGTTCTATTATATTAACTGTATTAAATCTTTGTACCAATCTGTAAGCTATAATTTTTATCATATCCATTTGAGGTAGGTATTATTATTATTACTATTTTATTTGTTTATTAATGAGAGGGATAGGAGGAGATAGAAAGAACAGGATATCACTCTGGTACATGTGCTGCCGGGGATTTGAACTCAGGACCTCATATGCGAGAATCTAACATTTTACCCACTGCACCACCTCCCAGGCCACTGAGGTAGGTATTATTATATTCTCCATACTGGGCCTGAGAAGACTAGAGCAAAGAGAAGCTGACTAATTTTGCCACAATCACACAGCACAATAATAGAGCCTGGATTTGAACTCTGGCCTTCTGGTACTGGATTTTATATCCATTATACCACCAAACTAAAGTAGGTATCTTCTCCATTTTTATTGCTCACTATACCCCTTCTTTCTCTCTCTCTTTTTTAAGTTTTTAAAAATATTTATTTATTTATTTATTTTCCCTTTTGTTGCCCTTGTTGTTTAACATTGTTGTGGTTATTGATATCGTCGTTGTTGGATAGGACAGAGAGAAATGGAGAGAGGAGGGGAAGACGGAGAGGGGTAGAGAAAGAAAGACACCCGCAGACCTGCTTCACCGCCTGTGAAGCGATGGGGAGCCGGGGACCACCTGCCACTTGCGCTTAACCCGCTGCGCCACCGCCCGACTCCCCTTCTTTCGCTCTTTAGCCTAAATCACTTTGCAATTATTTGCTCATTTATGTGCTCCTTGCTTCTTTTCCCTATCAGATCATAAGTCCCATGGGGTCAGGTATCACATCTATGTTGTTGACAGCTAAACTGTCTTCAGTTTGTTGAACAAATAGTGTTCAATAAGTAGCTTTTAAGTGAATGTTTTAAAGCATACTAAGTGCTATGTAGTATTCTTTGCGTTGTGTAAATGGATGAAAGCTGTCTTGAGGGACTCACACTCAAGTGTACGTAAGCCAGCCAGACCGATATTATAGTCAATTAAATGGAAAAAGTAGCGCTGTTTAGCTCTGGTTTATGGTGGTGCGGGGACTTGAACCTGGAGCTTTTGGAGTCTCAGGTATGAGGGTTTCTTCGCATAACCATATGCTATCTCCCCCCCCCCCGCCCAATTTCTCTCTGTCTTTATCCATTAATAAATACTAAATAATAATAAAAGGAGATCGCATCTGGGTCATTTTGATGCCTCGGGCATGAAAATCTCACATAAACATTCTACTATTCCCAGCCCACCTTAACTCAATTTTAATAACTGATGATTATACGGGGGGATGATGGATGATGACACCTGGGAATAGCTAGAGCTATCTATTTCATGCTTTTGCATCAGTAAAAGCCTCCCAGGGTCCCCAGAGGTGAGTCAGGAGGAAGGGACAAGAAAAAAAGGGGGGTGGGAGTCGTTGGCAACTATTGAAAACTACAAATCCCAGCACGCCCCACAACAGGTAAGTACGGGTCACGGCAGGTTCCGCCGGCTGGCCCGGGGAGACTTCTAGAGGCCTGGGTGCAGCAGGAGAGGGCGTGGTGCGTCAAGAGGCAGCCGGGAGAATCGGGTCAAACTTTACGCCGCTGCGCAGAAGCCTCCCACGGACCGGACGTGACGTAGAAAGAGTTCCGGCTTCGGCCTCCGCCGCTGCTACCGCTAGTACGGCCGCCACCACCGCCGCTACATTGGGGCTTGTTATTTCTAAAATGGCGCCCCTAGATTTAGACAAGTATGTGGAGATAGCGCGGCTATGCAAATACCTGCCGGAGAACGACCTGAAGGTGAGTTTTGCCGGGGCGGGAGCCCTGCTTGTGGGGTTCGCCCCTTCCGGCTGTGAGGTCCCGCCGGCCCGCCCTTCCTCTCTCCGCGGGATCCTTTCGCCGGGCATCTCGTCCGGTCCCGGCCGAGGGCCTGACGCGTCGCGAAGCCTCCCGGTCCGACTCGGAATCAAGCCGAGATGGGCGGAGAGCCCGATCTCCCTCCCGCCTCCTCCCGCCTCCTCCCCCGAGCCGGGATCCCCGTGGACGTCGCGGCCGCTGTCCCCGGGTTGCGGCTCCTGGCCTCGGGCTCGGCGCCCAGCAGCTCTGCTGGGGGGGTCCCCCTCTCCCCCTTCGCGTCCCCGGTCTCCCCGAGTCCCGAGCCGAGCCCCGACGGCCGGTGCCGGGGGTGCGGTCGGGGCTCCAGGGCGGCGGGAGCAGCGCGGCTTGACAGGCGCTGACAGGAGCAGCCGCTGGCTTCCTGACGGCGACCCCGGGCGTTTAGGTGTCCAGGGAATGAATGGCCGTGGGCGCGACGGGCGTGAACAGCGAGTCGCCCCTCGTCTCCCTCACCACTCCTCCAAATGGCCTTGCAGGGGGCTTGGTTTTTCTTCCGCTCATTCGAGTGCCTTGAGGAGCTAAATATACATGAGTAAATGTGTCTCGGCAATGCTTTTTTTTTTTTTTTTTTGGTGGGAGGGTCCCTTAAATCAGTCGCTTCTCACCCTTTAACTTGAGATTTCCGTGGTTTCCTAGAGGAGATGAGTTGTTCCCTGTTAGCGCGGATCTCGAGTTGGCTGTAAACGTGCGAATAGAGCAGTGGGGGTGACATACCGCTGCCGGGGCGTGTTGCTGTGCGGTCCTGACGGCAGTGCTGGGGGCCAGCGGTGTTGAGCGACTCGCGCCAGTGCCCGTTTGCTTTATTCAGTTATCATTGATTTGCCATATGGTAAGTGGGTCAGCTGGAGTGTAGTTTTACGTTTCTTTTTTCTTGTTTAAATTCTGGGGAGTGAGCAACTGGTTCATGAATTCTTTTCTCCTAAGGAAAACCCTACCCCCCCACCCCCCACGAAGTTAATAGTTAACAAAGTTAACAGTACGCAGGATGCTGAAGGCCAGACAATTGCTGTAAATGTGACTTATTTGTAACACAGTTGAGTTGTATTTAGTGCCTCCCCCTCCCCACCCCCCCCAACAGCCAGGTGTCCCCCCTCCGTAAATGTTCGCCAGTGGGTGAACTCCCTGTATCTGCCTTTATTTCCTCTCTTGAGCACTGCTCAGCTACGGCTTATGGTGGTGCTGGGAATTGAACCTGGGACCATTGGTACCTCATTTTTTTTTGCCTCCAGGGTTATTGCTGCGGCCCAGTGCCTGCACCATGAATCCACTGCTCCTGGAGGCCAATTTTTTCCCCTTATGTTGCCCTTGTTGTTGTAGCTTTGTTGTGGTTATTGTTATTGTTGATGTCGTTAATTGTTGGATAGGACAGAGAGAAATGGAGAGAGGAGGGGAAGACAGAGAGGGGGAGAGAAAGACAGACACCTGCAGATCTGCTTCACCGCTTGTGAAGTGACTCCCCTGCAGGTGGGGAGTTGTGGGCTCGAACCGGGATCCTTATGCTGGTCCTTGTGATTTGCGCCACCTGCGCTTAACCAGCTGCGCTACCGCCCGACCCCTGCATGAAAGTCTTTTTGCATTAGCCATTACACTGTCTCCTCAGCTGGTACCTTTTTTTTTAAAAAAAATTTTTTTATTTAAATTTTTGTTATTTATTTACTGGATAGAGACAGCCAGAAATTGAGAGGGGAAGGGGAAATAGAGAGGGTGAGAGACAGCGAAAGACCTGCAGCCCTGCTTCATTACTTTGAAGCTTTCCCAATGCAGGTGGGGACCAGGGGCATGAACCCGGTCCTTGCACATAGTAATGTGTGCGCGCAACCAGGTGCGCCATCACCTGGCCCCAGGATTTTATTTATTTATTTATTTATTTATGAGAAAGGAGGAGAGAAAGAACCAGGCATCACTCTGGTACATATGCTGCTGGGGATTGAACTCGGGATCTCATCCTTGAGAATCCAGTGCTTTATCCACTGTGCAGTCTTCCAGACCATGCTTTTTAAATAAATTTTTCTATTTTTTAAATTTATTTATTGAGGGATTAATGTTTTACAGTCGACAGTTAATACAGTAGTCTGTTACATGCGTAACATTTCACGGTTTTCCACATAACAATATAACTCTCACTAGGTACTCTGCCATCAAGTTCCAAGACCTGAACACCTCCCCCCCACCCCCCAGTCTTTTACTTTGGTGCAATACACAATCAAGTTTCCCTTTTTTAAATCTTTTTTTTTTAACGTGAGCACTGCTCAGCTCTGGTTTATGGCGGTGTGGGGGATTGAACCTGGGACTTGAGAGCCTCAGGCAAGAAAGTCTTTGCGAGGGAGTTGGGCGGTAGTGTAGCGGTTAAGCGCATGTGGCGCAAAGCACAAGGACTGGCATAAGGATCCTGGTTTGAGCCCCCGGCTCCCCACCTATAGGGGAGTCGCTTCACAGGCAGTCTGCATGTTTCTGTCTTTTCCCCCCCCTCTCTGTCTTCCCCTCCTCTTCTCCACTTCTCTCTGTTCTATCCAACAACAACAACATCAACAACAACAATAATAACTACAACAATAAAACAACAAGGGCAACAAAAGGGAATAAATAAATGAGAAAAAAAAAGTCTTTGCATAACCATTATGCTATACCTCCACCCAAGTTTTCCTTTTTTTAATCTGGGCAATAACTGAGAAACAATTCTGAAATTTCTATCAAAAAAGAAGGCTCTCCTTTTGTGTGTGTGTGTCTTGGAAATGTCTGGGCTGGGAGATAGCTTAAAGGTTATGCAAAAAGACCTTCGGGCCTGAGGCACCAAAAGTCCCTGGTTTGGTCCCTAGGACCACCATAAACCCGAGACCAGAGAGCCAGAGCTGAGCAGTGCTCTGGTTAAAAAAAAAAGAAGAAGGAGTCAGGTGATAGTGCAGGGGGTTAAGCACACATGGTGTAAAGCGCAAGGACTGGAGTAAGGATCCGGGTTCAAGCCCCTGGCTCCCCACCTGTAGGGCAGTCGCTTCACAGGCGGTGAAGTAGGTCTACAGGTGTCTGTCTTTCTCTCCCCCCCTCTGTTTTCCCCTCCTCTCTCCATTTCTCTCTGTCCTAACAATGACAGTAATAAATACAACAGTAAAACAACAAGGGCAACAAAAGGGAATAAATAAATAAATATTTTAAAAAACAGCAACGAAAGGGAAAATAAATACTAAAAAAAGACAGAAAGAAAAGAAGCCTTTATTAGATTAACTTGCTTGTGATCCTGAAGATTAAGCCACCACTATAAGCCAGAGCTGAGCAGTGCTCTTGTCTCTTTCTCACTTATTTAAATAAATAAATAATGTTTTGAAAAAAGAAACTTAATGTTCTATATTTTGGCATGAGGTGCAAATTAAAACTAAGCCAAAAATATTCCAGGAGCACTATTTCTGAGTTTTGATAGCCTAAAGGAAAGCTATCTATGAGAAATTTCTATGTGAAAATAAAGCATTGGGACTACTTAATCATTTTGAAAAAGATTTGTTGTGGTAGAAAGGGCAGAAATTCACAAGTTTTAAATTAACTAGAAGTTGAAGGTAATAAAGAGTAACACAGATGGTGGGGGTATATAGCATAATGGTCATGCAAAGAGACTCATGCCTGAGGCTCCAAAGTCCCAGGTTCAATCCCCCTGCACCATAATAAGGCAGAGCTGTGCAGTGCTCTTGTGTTTCTCTCTGTGTCTTTCTCTCTGCATCTCTCTCAGAAATAAAATAAATAAAATATTTTTAAAAAAAGAATAACAAATATGTTCTAGATCTAATTACAGTTTCTATTTATTATTGGATAGAGACAGAAATTGAGGGGAAGGGGAAATAGAGATGGAGAGAGACAGAGACACCTGCAGCCCTGCTTCACCACTCGTGAAGCTTTCCCCCTACAGGTGGGGATCGGGGGCTTGAACCCGGGTCCTTGCGCACTGTGGTGTGTGCGATCAACCAGTTGTGCCGCTGCCTGATCCCTTACAGTTTCTTTATACCTGAACTATGTGGTTAAGTCACTAGTTGTATTCCTTTTTTTTTTCTTCTTGGATAGAGACAGAAATAGAGAGGGTAGAGGGGTAGAGGTGAGAGAGACACCTGCAGAAGTTTTACCACTCATGAAGCTTTTACTCTGCAGGTGCGGTCTGTGAGCTTGAACCTGGCTCCTTGTGCACTGTAATGTGTGCGCTTAGCCAGGTGTGCTATCACCCGGCCCCTCAAATCTCTAGTTGTAATCTAATCAATATAACAGTTTTGGAAGAATAAGGGTAAAATATGTAAAAGTGAATGGACCAAAACATAATTTAAAAAAAATTTTATTTATTTATTTTCCCTTTTGTTGCCCTTGTTTTTTATTGTTGTTGTAGTTATTATTGTTGTTATTGATGTGGTTGTTATTGGATAGGACAGAGAGAAATGGAGAGAGGAGGGGAAGACGGGGGGGGGGGGGGGAGAGAAAGATAAACACCTGCAGACCTGCTTCACCGCCTGTGAAGCGACTCCCCTGCAGGTGGGGAGCCAGAGGCTGGAACCCGGATCCTTACGCCGGTCCTTGCGCTTTGTGCCACCTGTGCTTAACCTACTGCGCTACCACCCGACTCCCCATAATTTTTTTTTATATAGAACTAAATGTTTTGCATTCACAGTAAAGATTTCAGTGAAAATCATAGAAGATATGTGTGTTTCACATCTGGCCAAGTGAGAATAAATGATAAAAGGCAGGCTTATGGGGCCAAGTGGTGGCATACTCAGTTGAGAACACGTTACAGTGCACAAGGACCTGGGTTCAAGCCCCTGGTCTCCACCTGCAGAGGGGAAGGAAGCTTCATGACTGGTGACCAGTGCTACTGGTGCCTATCACCCCTTTCCCCTCTCCCTCTCAGTTTCAGTCCAACAAATGAATGAATAAGTAAAATAAGATAGATTTAAAAAACAGAACTTCACAAAGCACAGTTAATGAAAATTGAAATATTATTTTGGAGGTAAGGTTTTTTAACTTGACATTTGATCTCTTGGAAGCTATTACAATGTAAGATAAAAGTAACCATACATTTGTTCAGTTATTTAATCAAAAGACTTAAAGTTACTGTGGGGGGATGGCACACCTGGTTGAATACACATGTTACAATGTGCAAGGACCCAGGTTTGGGCCCTCAGTCCCCACCTGCAGAGGGAAGCTTTGTGAGTGGTGAAGTAGTGCTGCAGGTGTCTCTGTTTCTCTCCCTCTCTACCTCCCCCATCCCTCTCAATTTCTGGCTGTCTTTAGTCAGTAAATAAAAATAATAGAAAATTTTAAAAAAGAAAGTTACTATGTATGTGTTGGGAGAATAATGTCTGATTTAGAGATGTAACACAAGAAACTGTAACTACTTTCATGAATTTTTTTTTTTTCCTCTCACCAGATCACTGCTCAGGTTTGGCTTATGCTGCTGCTGGGTACTGAACATGGGACCTCAGAGCCTCAGGCATGAAAGTTGTTTTGCATAACCATTATCTCCTTAGCCCTAATTAGTATACTTTTTTTGGAACTCACTTTTATGTTTAGTCTGAGCCATCTGTGAGTTTTCCATATTAAACTACCTGCACTGTAAAGTTGTACCTCTGTCTAAAAACTTCATGGGAATTTTTAATTTTTTTATTCTCAGTAACAAAACCTCTCACACACTCAGTTCCACTCTGCTCAGCTTGATTTTTTTTTCATTTTTCTTTAGAGTTTCATATATATGTTGAGAGAGAGAGAGACATCAATGCTTCAGTATACATGAAGCTTTTTCCCCAGGTGCCTTGGCTCTTTTATGTGGTGCCTGGGTTTGAATTCAGGGCTTCCTTGATTTACTGAGCACACCCTATGGGATGCTGTCCCTCTCCATAAATAGTTTTTTTTTGTTTTTTTAAAATATTTACTTATTGAATACACAGAAATCGAGAGAAGGGGAAGATAGAGAGGGAGAAAGGGACAGTGCTCTTGAGGATTTCCCCCTGCTGGTGGAAACACAGGGCTTGAACCCAGGTCCTTGTGCACTATAGTATGTGTGCTGTGGTGGGTGCACCATTGCCCAGGCCCTCTGTGAATGCCTCCCCTCCCCAGACTGGGAGGTAGTTTACTAGTAGAGCACACATTTCTCCCCCCTTATCGGCACATTTGACAGTAAAGTAGTTGGTACATGTGTAACATTTCTCAGTTTTCTGCATAATAACCTACCCCCTACCTAGGTCCTCCTCTGTTCCATCATGAACACTAACCCCCACCCCAGAGTCCTTTGCATTGGTACAGTACACCAAATCCAGTCCAAGTTTCCATTCTATTCTTCTTTTTCAGCTTCTGTCTATGAGTGGGATCATCCCATATTCATCCTTCTCTTTCTGGCTGATCTCACTTAACATGATTCCTTCAAGCTCCATTTAAGATGAGGTGAAGAAGGTGAATTTGCCATTTTTAGTAGCTGAGTAATATTCCATTGTGTATATATACTACAGCTTTCTCAGCATTCATCTTCTGTTGGCCATTGGGATTGCTTCCAGGTTTTGACTTTAACAAATTGAGAGCTCCCATGTTACCATGTGTCAGGACCTAGGCTTAAGTCTCTTAGCCATGAGCAGGGGAAGCTTCATTAGCAGTGGAATAGTGCTGTGTGTGTGTCCTTTTTTTGTTTGTTTATTTGTTTGTTTCTCTCCCTCTTTCACCCCCTATCTTTATAAAAAAAATCATTTTCTTTTTTCACTTTTATTGAGGGACTAGTGGTTTACAGTACAGTTGTTAACATATACATTGTTTTGATTTCATGAGAGAGATGAAAGCCAGAGAGCACTGCTCAACTTTGGTATACAGTGGTGCCAGGGACCTATGAACATCAGGCATGAAAGTCTTACGTACTATCTCCTCCACCTGAGGTTTTTTTTGTTTGTTTGTTTTTAAGATTTATTTTGCAGCTAGGGGAAATATGACACCACATGCTCAAAATTAACAGCAATAGGTTTTTCAGAGCACTTTTATATACATTGCGTTATAAGCAGAAAAGATATTATTTACTATGACTATCTAATCAGCATGGGTCAATTGTCAGGGAGGTTTTATAGGCCAGGAGAGCCAGTCATATATGGCATATTAAGTTCTGGCATATATATTTTTTAAACCAGAGCATTGCTCAGCTCTGGCTTATCATGGTGCAGAGGACTGAACCTTGTACTTTGGAGCCTCAGGCATGAGAGTCTCTGCATAACCATTATGCTATCTGCCCTCGCCCTATAAATTTACACATACACACACACATAGCATACACACACACACACACACACACACACACACACACACAGCATAGCTCAACTCTGGCTGATGGTAGTACTGGGGATGGGGATTGAATCTGGGACCTCAGAGCCTCAGGCATGAAAATCTTTATAGCCCTGTGGTCTGGGAGGTGACACAGTGGATAAAGCGCTTGAGTGTGAGGTCCTGAGTTCAAGCCCCGGCAGCACATGTACCAGAGTGATGTCTGGTTCTTTCTCTCCTCCTGTCTTATCAATCAATAAAGAAAATTGTTATAGCCATTATACTAAATTCTGGCATATTCAAAATAGGGATCCTAAATTCTGGCATATTCAAAATAGGAATCATAGCTGTTAAAGAGGTGACTTAGGAGGTAAAACACAGGCCCTGGGTTTGACCCCTGCCACAATATATGTCAGAGCTTTCTTTTCTTTTTTAAATTTATTTTTAATTTTTATTTATTTATTTATTTATTTTTTACCAGAGCACTGTTCAGCTCTGGCTTATGGTGGTGCAGGGGATTGAACCTGGGACTTCAAATCTTCAGGCTTGAGAGTCTGTTTGCATAACCATTATGCTATTTATCCTCTGCCCAGGTCAGAGTTTTCTAATTTCTCATTAAATAAATATTAAAAATGGAAATGAAGGGGGCTGGGTGGCACCGGTTACCATGGGCACGACCCAGGTTTGAGGTCCTGGCCCCCACCTCCTGGAGAGAAGCTTCATAGGCAGTGAACATGCTGCCGCTGTTTCTCTTTCTACCTGTCTCTAGCCCTGTTTCTCTGTGTCTATCATAATAAAGTAATAAAATACTAAACAAAATGGAAATGATCAGGTCCTTCAGGAATCTGTGCTGTGTTTGGTTCTTTCCTACCTTCTTAGATTTATTTACATGAGAGAGAATACCAGAGCATCACTGTGGTGCGTGGTATGCCATTGATCAAACTTGAGACCTCATGCTTAAGAGTCCATCAATTTATCCACTGTGCCACCACCTCCTAGATCCCATGATTACTTTCAAATTTTTCATTAGGTGCTGGGCAGTGGTGCAACAGGTAAACTACACAAATTACCATGTACAAGGACCCTCGTTGAAACCTCTGTTCATCACCTGCAGAGAGAAGCTTCACAATTGGTAGAGGAGGCTCTCCATTTCTCTCTCTTTCCCCAGTTCCTTGCCATTTGCAAGGCCTTAGTATTGAGCCCTGGCAACATATGAGGGCACTGTAGACATCGCTAGGGGAGTCCAATGGATAATGGAGTAGTTTTGAGGTAACTCTTCCCTTCTGTGTTTCTGTTCTTTCTTTCTTTCTTTTTTTTTTTTTTTTTAAGAATTTATTTATTTATTTATTTATGAGAAAGATAGGAGGAGAGAAAGAACCAGCCATCACTCTGGTACATGTGCTGCTGGGGATCAAACTTAGGACCTCATGCTTGAGAGTCTAGTGTCTTAGCCACTGCACCACCTCCCGGATCACCTCTTCTGTGTTTTTAATAAACGGACTTAGAGGTGGGTACACTGGGAGATAGCTCATCTCAGAAGAGCACACACTTTATTATTCAGTCTCATTGCTATACCACTACATGGGATCATCATGCAAAGTGAAAGGTGCTGTGGTATGTCTCGTCTGTCTGTCTGTCTTTTTCTAGAGCACTGCTCAGCTCTGGACTTACGGTTGAGTAAGGAATTGAACTTGGGACTTTGGAGCCTCAGGCATGAGAGTCTCTTTGCATAACCATTATGCTATGTTCTACCTGCCCTAAAAAGAAATTTTACAAAGGTTTAACTTCTGTAACTGAAGGAACCTTTGAGACCATTTTTTCTTTTAATATTTTATTTATTATTATTTTTTATTAGATAGGACAGAAATAGAGAGAGGATGGGGAGACAAAGAGGAAAGGGAGTTGGGCAGTAGCACAGCAGGTTAAGCGCACATGGTGCAAAGTGCAAGGACCAGCATGAGGATCCCGGTTCAAGCCCCCAGTTCCCCACCTGTAGATGAGTTGCTTCACAGTGAAGCAGGTCTGCAGGTGTCTATCTTTCTTTCCCCCTCTCTTATCTTCCCCTCCTCTCTCCATTTCTCTTTGTCCTATCCAACAATGATGACATATACAACGATAATAACTACAACAGCGGTAAAGACAAGGGCAACAGAAAGGAAATAAATAAATATTAAAAAAAAAAAAAGGAGATCGGGGCCAGGCGGTGGCACAGTGGGTTAAGCGCACAGTACAAGGACCAGTGTAAGTATACCTGTTCGAGCCCCCAGCTCCCCACCTGCAGGGGCGTCGCTTCACAAGCGGTGAAGCAGGTCTACAGGTGTCTTTCTGTCCCCCTCTCTGTCTTCCTCTCCTCTCTCCATTTCTCTCTGTCCTGTCCAGCGATGACAACAATAATAACTACAACAATAAAACAAGGGCAACAAAAGGGAGTAAATAAATAAATATTAAAAAAAAAAGAAAAAAAGAAACAGAACTAGGAGGCCTTTCAGTGGTATGACATATGTATGAGGTCCTACGGTCATTCTGTAACACATTAAAATTTTTTTTTTAGGGACAGGGTGGTGGTGCACCCACTTGAGCGCACATGTTAAAGTATGTGAGGATGGGTTCAATCCCCTAGTTCCTACCTGCAGGGGGAAAGTTTCATGAATGGTGAAGCTTGCCTGAGAGTGTTTCTCTCTCTCTCTTTCTCTCCCCCCCCCCCGCCCCTCTCCCCCAATTGCTCTCAATTTCTGGCTGCCTCTAGCCAATATCTTGGTGAAAAGCATTATTTTACATTTTCTCGTAAATCTTCTGTCTTCTAAACCTATTGTTTATGTAGCCAGGGAGTTGGCATTTTTTAATAACTGTCCTATTTGTCTTGGGCATTATGAAATGATAGTGAAAGCTGTTAGAAATCTAATCCCAGTATTTGCAAACAATAGCTTAATTTGCTGTCAAAGAATACAAATATTAGATCTTGTCTTTTTTTGCACTTAGCACTTAGTTTTATTTCTTTTTTCTTTTTATTTATGCTTGTCTTTGTGCTTTGTGCCATGTGCACTTAACCCAGTGTGTTATCGCCTGGCCCCCCAATTTTTCCTTTTTAAATTGAGATAAAATTCACATAACATAAACTAATAGTTGACCTTTTTAATTTTAATGTTTTTTTTTGAGGTGGAGTTAGAGAATGAGCCTCAGATATGTTCAGTACCACCTCTGCGACCTTGCTGGCTGGCTTCGTTCCTTTCTTTTTCCCTTTCTTTCCTTTTTTTTTTTTTTTTTTTAAATATTTTTGTTTCTTCCCTCTTTTCCCTTCCTTACTCCCCTCCCTCCCTCCCTCCCTTCCTAAGGGCAGGGGAGAGAAAGAAGGAAGTAGAGACAGAAAGCACTGCTTCCCTTAGTGGTGTCTTTGGTATGCATTCTTGGTGCTGGGCTCAAACCCAAGACCTCATGTACGATAAAGCACATACTTTGCTGTGTGAGCTATCGCTTGACCCAAGTTCACCATGAAAAAAATTTTTTTCTTCTAAATTTATTTATTGGACAAAGGCAGAAATCAAGAGAGAAGGGGGAGATAGGGAGAGGGGAATACGCTGGCAACACTGCTTCACTGCTCATGAAGTTTTTTCCCTATAGGTGGGACTGGGGCTTTGAACCCAGGTCCTTGCACATTACAACATGTACATTCAACTAGGTATGCCACTGCCTCGCCCCTCCAAGTCAACCATTTAAAAATGTACTTTTTTTTTTTTTTTGCCTCCAGGGTTATTGTTGGGGCTTGTTTCGGCACTACAAATTCACTGCTCCTGGCAGACATTTTTTCCATGTTATTGGATAGGACAGAGAGAAATTGAGAGGGGTTGGGGAGGAGATAGGGAGAGAGAAAGATAGACACCTGCAGACTTGCTTCACTGATCGTCAAGTGTCCCTCTGCCAGTGGGGTGCTGGAGGCTTGAACCTGGATCTTTGCATGGATCCTTGTGCTTTAGTACTATGTGCACTTAACCGGGTGCACCACCACCTGAACCCCCAAATTCTTTAGTTTTACTGTATTGACATTGTTGTGCAACCATCACCTCTAACTAGTTCTAATACTGTCATTTTTCAACTCTTCTTCAGACCTTATCAACCACTAATCACTAATCTTTCTTTCTTTCTTTCTTTCTTTCTTTCTTTCTTTCTTTCTTTATGAATTTATCTACTCTTGTTGTTTAATGTAAAAATTGAATCATATAGCATTGGGCCATTCATGTTTGTTTTTATTCCTTTAGCAAGATGAATTTTTTTTTTTTTTTTTTAAGATTTATTAGAAGGAGAGAATCAGAGCATTACACTGGCACATGCAACCCTGGAGATCAAGACAACATTTTTGAGAGTCCAACACTTTATTCACTGTGCCACTTCCCAGGATGATTTTTTTTTTTTTTTTTTTTGCTTTTTTCTGGTCTTATTGCTGGAGCTGAGTCAGCACAACAGCCGTACCACACCCTTCCTTCCTTCCAGCCTTCCTTCCTTCCCTTCCTCCTTTTTTTTTTTTTTTTTTTTTCCCTAACAGAAACCAAGAAATGGGAGAGAGGGAGCTAAAATATGACACCGGCAGCACTGCTTCACCTCTAGTGAAGCTTCTTTCCTGCAGGTGTGGACTGGGGACTTAAATATGAGTCCTTGCAAATGGTAGGTAGGTAATGTGTGTACTCTACGTGGTTCACCACCACCTCCTGATACTGAGGTTTTATTTACTTATTTATTTAATTAATTTTTTTATTATTGGATAGAGAGAGCCAGAAATCAAGAGGGGAGGGGGAAGATAGAGAGGGAGAGACAGAGAGACACCTGCATCCCTGCTTCAGCACTTGTGAAGCTTTCCCCCTATAGGTGGGCACCAGGGTCTTGAACCTGCATCCATGCACACTGTAATGTGAGCGCTTAACCAGGTGTGTCACTGCCTGTCTTCCCCCTCCCCCTTTAAGAACTTATTTATTTATTTTACCAGAGCACTGCTCAGCTGTGGCTTATGTTGGGGCAGTGGATTGAACCTGGGACTTTGGAGCCTCAGGCATGAGAGTGTTTGCATAACCATCATGCTATCTACCCCCAGATTTTGTTTATTAGAGAGGGAGCCAGAGCGCTAACTGCCAGCATGTGCTGCCAGGACTGAAGTTGGCACTTCATGCTTGAAAGTACAATTCTTTATCCACTGTGCTACCATATGACACCTCCTGGACCACCTGAGGCGCGTTTATTTATTTGTTTTGTTAAAGATAGGCAGAGAATGAACTAGACCACAGCAACACAGCACCAAAGTGATGGGGGCTGGGCATGAGCCTGGGTCATGCACATAGCAAAGCAGCACACTATCCAAGTCAGGTGTTTTTCTGACCTTTAAAGCTTTATTTTACAAAAGAGGAGAGAGACATAAGTAGGTAGACCAGAGTTCTGCCATATACAGTATTGAGGATTCAACCTGGGATCTAACACTGAGCTACCTCCCTGGTCACAAGCAAGATGTTTTTGAAGTTTATTTACATTGTAGCATATTACAATTACTTCTTTTAAAAATATTTATTTACTTATTATTGGATAGAGACAGAGAAATTGAGAGGAGAGGGAGAGAGACATATGCCAGCTTGCTTCACCACTTGTGAAGCTTTCCCCCTGCAGGTGGGGACAAGGGGCTTGAACCCGGGGTCCTTGTGCACTGTGTGTGCACGCTTAACCAGGTGTACCACTGCCTGGCCCCTTATAATTACTTCCTTTATATATATAAATTATTTTCTTTTTATTTTAAATATTTTATTTATTTATGAGGAAGATAGGAGGAGAGAAAAAAAACATATCACTCTGATGGATGTGCTGCCAGGGATTGAACTCAGGACCTCATGCTTGAGAGTCCAATGCCTTATCCACTGTGCCACCTCCTGGACCATGTCAATTACTTCTTACCTTTGTAAAAATGTATAATATTGTAGGTCCTTAGCTATTTAAATTTTTTAAATTATTAATTATTTTCTCTTTTGTTGCCCTTGTTTTATTGTTGTAGTTATTATTGTTGTTGTTGGATAGGACAGAGAGAAATGGAGAGAGTAGGGGAAGACAGGGGGAGAGAAAGAGAGACACCTGCAGACCTGCTTCACCATGGTGAAGTGACCCTCCCCCCCAAGGTGGGGAGCCAGGGCTCAAACTGGGATCCTTACGCCAATGCTTGCACTTTGTACCATGTGCATGCTATCATCCGACCACTTAAAAGTTTTTTTTTTGTTTTAATATTTATTTTGGATAGACAGAAATTGAGAGGGAAGAGAGAGAGAGACACAGAGAGACAGAGACTGACTTGCAACACTGTTTAACCACTCATGAAGCTTCTTCCCTGCAGGTGAAGACTGGGAACTCAAACCTCGGTCCTTGTGCACTGTAATTGTGCCCTTAACCAGGTGTGCCTCCTCCTGGCTCCTTGTTCGTTCCTTCTTTCCTTCTTTCTTCCTTTTCCTTCTTTTTTTCCTTTCTTCCTTTTCTTCCTTTCTTTCTTTCTCTTTCTTTCCTTCCTTCCTTCCTTTTATCTTTATTATATTTATTGGATAAAGACAGCCAGAAATTGAGAGTGTAGGGGGAGATAGAAAGGGAGAGAGATACCTGCAGCCCTGCTTTACCACTTGAAAAGCTTTCCCCACTGGCGGAGTCTGGGGCTCTAACCTAGGGCATTGTAATACATGTGCTCAACCAGGTGCACCACCACCTGACTCTGCTCTTTGATTTCCTTTCTATCTTTTTTTTTTTTGATAAGGGACTTTTTTTTTGTTACAAATATGGAACCATTCACGAATTTGCATGTCATCCTTGCACAGGGGCCATGCTAATCGTCTCTGTATCTTTCCAATTTTAGTATATGTGCTGCTGCTGCTGAAGTGAGCACTCTTTGATTTTTCTTTCTCTTTCTCTCTCTCTCTCTTTCTTTTTAAAAAATATTTATTATTTATTTATTTATTTATTTCCACTTTTGTTGCCCTGGTTTTTCATTGTTGTAGTTATTGTTGTAGTTATTGATGTCATCGTTGTTGGATAGGACAGAGAGAAATGGAGACAGGAGGGGAAGACAGAGAGGGGGAGAGAAAGATAGACACCTGCAGACCTGCTTCACCACCTGTGAAGCGACTCCCCTGCAGGTGGGGAGCCGGGGGCTCAAACCAGGATCCTTACACCGGTCCTTGAGCTTTGTGCCACCTGCGCTTAACCCGCTGCGCTACCGCCCGACTCCCTCTTTCTTTCTTTTTTTTTTTTTTAACACCAGAGCACTGCTCAGCTCTGGCTTATGGTAGTACAGGAGATTGATTTCTAGTTACATGTATTTTTCTTTTTTCTTTTTTTTTTTTTTTTTATTTTTATTTTTTATTTTATTTATTTATTCCCTTTTGTTGCCCTTGTTGTTTTTTTATTGTTGTAGTTATTATTGTTGTTGTCGTTGTTGGATAGGACAGAGAGAAATGGAGAGAGGAGGGGAAGACAGAGAGGAGGAAAGAAAGATAGACACCTGCAGACCTGCTTCACCGCCTGTGAAGCGACTCCCCTGCAGGTGGGGAGCCGGGGTTCGAACCATGATCCTTATGCCGGTCCTTGTGCTTTGCGCCACCTGCGCTTAACCCACTGCACTACAGCCCGACTCCCACATGTATTTTTCTTTGGGGGATTGAACCTGGGACTTCGGAGCCTCAGGTGTGAGAGAGTCTGCATAACCATTATGTTATCTACCCCTACCCCTCTTTGATTTTTCTTTTTTTTTTCCTCTTTGATTTTTCTAAATAATTTTATTGTGGAGGTCTGGGGAGATAGCATAATGGTTATGCAAATAACTTTCATGCCTGAGACTCAGTGGTCCCAGGTTCAATCCCTAGCACCACCTTAAGCCAGAGCTAAGTAGTGCTCTGTATCTTTCTCTCTGTATCACTCACATTAAAAACAAATAAAATATATTAAATATACATATAAATTTTATTATGGAAATGATTTATACGATACATGCTTCCTCTCAATTAAAAACATTTTTTAAAATAATCCTTATTTATTGAATCGAGACACCCAGAAATTGAGATGTGATGGGAGATAGAGGAGAGAGACAGAGAGACACCTGCAGCCCTGCTTCACTTATAAGACTCCCCCTGCAGGTGGGGGCCTAGGGCTTGAACCCAAGTCCTTGCACATTGTAATGTGTGCTCAATCAGGTGTGCCACCACCTGGGCCCCCTTCCTCTTTTAATTACCAGACTTTTCAGAGTACTGCTTAAACACTGGTTTATGGTGGTATCGAGGATTGAACCCAGATCCTTAGTTTTAACATTGCAATAAGAGATTATTTTCCCCCCTTGTTATAGCGGCTGTGTGACTATGTTTGTGATCTCCTCTTGGAAGAGTCAAATGTCCAACCAGTATCAACACCAGTAACAGTGTGTGGAGACATACATGGACAGGTAAGATTTCATGAGCTGATTTTTTTTTTTTTTTTTTTAAACAACAGTTATTGACTGATTAGATTGTTTCAATCTGTATGGCACTAATGATTTGTGGTTATCGTTACTGCAAATTTAAAAAGCTATGGTTAGGGCCAAGCGATGGCACACTTGGTTAAGCGCACACACTGCAGTGCACAAGGACCCAGGTTCAAGCCCCTGGTCCCCATCTGCAGGGGGAAGGCTTCATGAGTGGTGAAGCAGGGGTGCAGGTGTCTCTCTGTTTCTCTCCCTCTCAATTTCTGTCTGTCTCCAATAATAAATTAAAACAAAACAAAACAAAAAAAGCTATGGTCAAATTATTCATGGAGTTTATTGAAACTGTACTTGCAGAGTGACTAGAATGCCATGTTATGTGGAAGAAGATTTTTTAAAAATTTCTCTTAAAACTTTTAAAAATTATCTTTATTAAATAGCCAGAAAGAAGGGGGAGGGAGAGAGGGAGAGAAACAAGAGACACCTGCAGCACTTTTTCACCATTCACAAACCTTTTCCCCTGCAGATTGGGACTGGGACTTGAACCTGGGTCCTTGTGCATTGTAACACATGCACTCAACTAGGTATGCCACCACCTGGCCCTGAAAGGGAGATATAGTAAACACAAATATGGACTGCTTGTAGTTATTACAATGGGTTGACACTTTGCTTGTAGGTCCTAGTTACTTATTTCTAGTTACGTGTATTTTTCTTTGGGGGAAAACTATCATTTCCATAGAGGAGGAGTTGAGGTTCAGAAAGACAGTATTGTTAGTGCATAACTTCTTTTTATTTATTTATTCCCTTTTGTTGGCCTTGGTTTTTATTGTTGTAGCTATTATTGATGTCGTTGTTGCTGGAGAGGACAGAGAGAAATGGAGAGAGATGGGGAAGACAGGGGGAGAGAAAGATAGACACCTGCAGACCTGCTTCACCGCCTGTGAAGTGACACCCCCTGCAGGTGAGGAGCCTGGGGCTCGAACTGGGATCCTTACTCCCGGTCCTTGTACTTTGTGCCACATGCACTTAACCCGCTGTGCTACCGCCCAACTCCCCAGTGCATAACTTCTTAAGTTATTGCTAGGATGGGGTAAAATTGAGTTAATTCAGGCTGGGTGGTGCACCTTTTTTTTTTCCTCCAGGCTTATTGCTGGGCTTGGTGTCCGCACCATGAATCCACCGCTCCTGGAGGCCATTTTTCCCCCTTTTGTTGCCCTTGTTGCTGTAGCCTCGTTATGGTTATTATTATTGCCATTGTTGATGTTGTTCGTTGTTGGATAGGACAGAGAGAAATGGAGAGAGGAGGGGAAGACAGAGAGGGGGAGAGAAAGATAGACACCGGCAGACCTGCCTTACCACCTGTGAAGCGACTCCCCTGCAGGTGGGGGGCCGGGGGCTCAAACCGGGATCCTTAGGCTGGTCCTTGCGCTTTGCCCCACATGCGCTTAACCCACTGCGCCACCGCCCGACCCCCGTGGTGCACCTTTTTAAGTGCATGTATTACCATGCTCAAGGTCCCAGGTTCAAGCCCCTAGTCCTCCCTACATGAGGCTTCATGAGTGGTGAAGCAGTGCTGCAGGTGTCTCTGTGCCTTTCTTTCCCTATCTCCCTATCCCTCTTAATTTCTCTCTGATCTATCAGATTAAATAAATCAAGGTTAAACAAATTTATTTTTTCATCACCTGTATTTTTGTTTTTATTTTAAAGATTTGTTGATTATAGGGAGAGGAAGAGGACCCAAACGTCACTCTGCACCCATGATGCAGGGGATTGAGCCTTATGCTTGACTGAATCTAATCATGAGTCCTCGTGCTTGAATGAGAGTCCAGGTTCTCATTCACTGTCCCACCTTCCAGGCCTCTTTTGTTTTTAATAGTTTCAAAGTAGTGGTAGGAGTCACCTCTAATCTAGTTCATGTATAACCTGGTTGACAGACCCTTGTATTTGTAGGATTTTTGTTTGTTTGTTTAACTGGAAAATGAAAACTGAACACTTTGGCCTGTTGTACATGCATTCAAAGGAGTGGTGGTTATAAAACACATAGTAGATGTGTGAGAACCTGGGTTAGAGCCCCTAGACCCCAGTGCAGGAGGGAGACTTAACAAGTAGTGGAGCAGTGCTGCCCTTATTCACTGTTCTCACGCTTTGTCAAAAAGAATAAAATGGGGCTGGGCAGTAGCACAGCAGGTTAAGCGCACATGGTGCGAAGCACAAGGATCCCATTTAAGCCCCCGGCTCACCACCTGCAGGGGGTCACTTCGCAAGTGGTGAAACAGGTCTGCAGGTGTCTATCTTTCTCTCCCCTCTTTCTTCCCCTCCTCTCTTGATTTCTCTCTGTCCTAGCCAACAACAGCAGCATCAATAACAACAAGGGCAACAAAATGGGAAAAATGGGCTCCAGGAGCAGTGGATTTGTAGTGTAGGCACCAGGCCCCAGCGATAACCCTGGAGACAAAAAAAAAAAAAAAGAATAAAATAAAATAAAATAAAAAGGGCCACTGGGAGTGTTGGAATGATGCAAGCACCAAGCCCAGTGTTAACCCTGGTGGCAGCCAACACATTGTAAACAATAAAATATTTGTAAATACCAACAGAACTTATTATCGGTGCAATCTTCCTGCCATAATATGGCTACTTAAATCAGCAGGACTGTGTGTGACTGGTTGTAGCTGAGGGCTTTGCTCCATGATAAATTACAGTTTTGACTACCTTAGAGGACTGTTCTCCTTTTGGTAGTTCTAATTTGTTCTCTCAATGGTTGAGGTTATAATATATGTGTTATTTGCATTTTATCAGCTTCTAAAGGGAAATAGTATGATAAACACTTATGTTTTGCTAATATAAATATAGGATATTAATTTAAACAGTACCTTTAACACATTTCTTTTTTTTATAAACAATTTATTTATTTGTTTGTTTATTTATTTTATAATTTATTTCTCTATTGGGGAATTAATGTTTTACATTCAACAGTAAATACAATAGTTTGTACATGCATAACATTCCCCAGATTCCTATTTAACAATACAACCCCCACTATGTCATTCATCATCTTTTGTATTTATTTTTTTTATATCTTATTTATTTATTTTCCCTCTTGTTGGCCTTGTTGTTTTTTTATTGTTGTTATAGTTGTTATTGTTGGTGTTGGTGTCATTGTTGGATAGGACAGAGAGAAATGGAGAGAGGAGGGGAAGACAGAGGGGGAGAGAAAGACAGACACCTGCAGACCTGCTTCACCACCTGTGAAGCGACTCCCCTGCAGGTGGGGAGCCGGGGGCTCGAACCGGGATCCTTACACTGGTCCCTGTGCTTTGCGCCACATGCGCTTAACCCGCTGCACCACTGCCCGACTCCCCCTTTAACACATTTCTAAGAAGATGACAAAAGTCAAGCAGTATTCTTCCTGATTATAATAAGAAAATTGACTGTGGAAGCCTGGAAAGTGGTACAGTGGATAAAGTACTGATTCCCAAACATGATGTCCTGAGTTTGATCCTCGATATCACATGTACCTGAGCAATACTTTGGTTCTCTCTCTCTCTCTCTTTCTCTCTCTCTTTCTCCTTACAGGGCTGGTGCGCTCTCTCTCTCTCTTTCCCCCCCTCCTTCCAGGGTTATCTTAGTGCTGGCACTATGAATCCACTGCTCCTGGCAGCCATTTTTCCTCATTTTATTGGCTAGAACCAAGAGAAATTGAGAGAGGAGGGGGAGACAGAGACACCTGCAGACCTCTGCCTGTGAAGCATCCCCCCCCAAGTGGGGAGCTGGAGGCTCAAACCTGGCTCCTTGCTCGGGTCCTTGTGCTTAGTACTATGTGCGCTTAACCAAGTGTGCCACTGCCCACCACCCCATAAGTATTAAAAACATTAAAATATTTTTAAAAAGAAAATAGGGGGTCCAAGCAGTGGGATACCCAGTTAGGCATACACATTACCATCTAAGAGGATCTGGGTTTGAGCCCCTGCTCCCCACCGGCATGGGGGGAACTTCATGAATGGTGAAGTGGATCTTGAGGTGTCTCTCCCTCGCTACCCCCAACCTCAATTTCTGTCTGCCCATCAAAAAAAAAAAAAAGGGAAAATTGACCGCTAGGAGTGGTGGATTTGTAGTGCAGGCACTGAGCCCCAATAACGACCCTGCTGGCAATATTAGCAAGGAAGGAAGGAGAAACGGAAAAGGAAGACAAAATAGGGGCAGGTAGTGTAGTGTACTTAGTTGAGCAAGGACCAGGTTCAAGTTCTTAGCACTGCCGCCTCCCCACCCCCCCTTGAGGAAGCATCAAGAGTAGTGCTCTTTCTCTGGCTCCCTTCTCCTCCCCTTTCGATTTCTCTTTGTCCTACCAAATTAAAAAGAAAAGGATAAAAATGTCTACTGGGAGAAATGGAATTGTTGTACAGGCACCAAACCTCAGTGATAACTTTTGTGACAAAAAAAAAAAGTGTTACCAATATTAACAAGGGCTTTCTAATATATGAGATATAATTGATTAAAGATCTGGAAGTTAGAGATATTTTTAAACTACTGCAGTTAAAATCCAGAGATCAGGTGGTCTGGGAGGTGGTGCAGTGGATAAAACACTGGACTCTCCAACCATGAGGTCCTGAGTTCAATCCCCGGCAGCACATATACTAGAGTGATGTCTGGTTCTTTCTCTCGCTGCCTATCTTTCTCATGAGTAAATAAATAAATTTTTTTTAAAAATCAAGAGGTCAGAAAGTGATGTGAACTCCACATGTTATAGTACCCAAGGATCTGGTTTGAGCCCGTCGTCCCCACCAGTAAAGAAGCTTCACAAGTGGTGAAGCAGTGCTGCAGGTATCTCTCCTTTTCTATCTCCCCCTTCTACCTTAATTTCTGTCTCTATCCTAAATAAATTAATAAACTTAAAACGTTAATCTGGAGTCAGGCAGTAGCACAGCGGGTTAAGCACAGATGGTGTAAGAATCCTGGTTCGAGCCCCCGGCTCCCCACCTGCAGGGAAGTGAAGCAGGTCTCTTTCTCTCCCCCTCTCTGTCTTCCTTTCTCTCTCCATTTCTCTCTGTCCTGTCCAACAACGATGACATCAGTAACAACAATAACTACAACAATAAAAAAAACAAGGGCAACAAAAGGGAATGAATAAATAAAAAATAAAATTAAAATTAAAATAAATTAATCAGGGAGGTTGGGCAGTAGCGCACCGAGTTAAGCACACATGGTGCAAAGCACAAGGACTGGCTTAAGGATCCTGGTTTGAGCCCCTGCCACCTCACCTGCTATGGGGGCACTTCACAAGTAGTGAAGCAGGTCTGCAGGTGTCTTTCTCTTCTCTCCTCCTCTGTCTTCTTTTCCTCTCTGGCTTATTCTTTGTCCTACCCAACAATGAGAGTAATGACAACAATATACAACAAGGGCAACAAAAGGGAAAACAATAGCCTCCAGGAGCAGTGGATTTGTAGTGCAGGCACTGAGCCCCAGCAATAACCCTGGAGGCAAAAACAAACAAACAAACAAACAAAAAAATGGGGCCAGATGGTGGTGCACTTGCTTGAGAGCACATGTTACAGTGTGTAAGAACACCTGGTTACTACCTGCAGGGGGAAAGCTTTGCAAGTAGTGAAGCAGGCCTACAGGTCTCTCCCTCTCTCTAAAGATTTATTCATAAGAAAGATAGGAGAAGGAATCAGACATAAAGGGGCTGGTGGTTGCATACCTGTTTAAGCACACACATTACAATGCACATGGACCCAGGTTCAAGCCCCTGGTCCCCACCTGCAGGGGGTAATCTTCATGATTGGTGAAGCAGGGCTGCAGGTGTCTCTCTTGTCTCCCTCTCTGCCTTTCCCTCCACTCTCAATTTCTGTCTCTATCCAGTTATATATATATAATTACTATTATTTATAATTATATATATAATAATAATAATTTTTTTGAAGAAAGAACCAGACTTCACTCTATTAAATGTGCTGCTAGGGATTAAATTTAGGACCTCATGCTTGAAAGGCCAACCTTTTATCCACTGCACCATCTCCTGGCTACCAGGTGTCTCTCTTTCTCTCTCCCTCTCTATCTCTCCCTACCCTCTGCCTGTACACCAGGTTCACTCTCTTAGTGGCCCCTTCCCTCCCCTCCCCTCCCCTCCCCCTTTAAAATTTTCCTGTTCTTTTTTGTTTTGTTTTGATAGAGTAGTGGGTCACTTCTCTTTCTCTGATTCTCTTCCTTTGTTTCTCAACTTGGTATAATATATCTTTAAAAAACTCATCTTTAAGTAAAGAATTGATGGGGTGATGGAATTATATGCAGGAACAAGAACCCTGGTTCTCCACCATCACCCCTTCCCCCCCAAAAAAGCACAACTCTTAAGTGATAGATGAGGAGATACATGAAAGAAATTGGGGGGTGAGGGGAAGGATGTCTGTAACTTTAATGATTAATGGAAATTTTGAGTTTTAAGTAGTTCCTTTTGTTTCTAGACTTTAGAATTCTCTCTACCAGGCAGTTTTATTTATATTTTATTTCTTTCATTAATATCAGCATTTGAAATCCTTTAATTGCTGTCTTCTACACTTTGCTCTCAATTTTATTAGTTTATTACAAGAATTTGTAATTGTCATATATTACCTTTCTTTTATAGTTTTATGACCTTTGTGAACTATTCAGAACTGGAGGCCAGGTTCCTGACACAAACTACATATTTATGGTATGTAAGTACTGACATAAAATGTAAAACACCTGACTTATTACATATGATTTAAAGAATTCTGTTGGGAGTTGGGTGGTAGCACAGTGGGTTAAGCACAGGTGGCACAAAGTACTACAAGGACCCGCATAAGGATCCCAGTTCGAGCTCCCGGCTCTCCACCTGTAGGGGCGTCACTTCACAGGTGGTGAAGCAGATCTGCAGGTGTCTCTCTTTTTCTTTCCCTCTGTCTTCCCCTCCTCTCTCCATTTCTCTCTGTCCTATCCAACAATGACATCAATAACAACAAAAATAACTACAGTAATAAAAATAACAAAGGCAACAAAAAGGGAATAAATATTTTTAAAAATTTTTAAAAAGACTAGTTTTTGTTAAAATCCAACTTTCAAAGAATTCAATATGTAACTTCAGCTTTGTTATTTTGGCTTTGATGTAACTTTTAAAAATATCTATTGAATCATTTTTAACTAAATTTGTTTTTTAAATTTACAGGGTGACTTTGTAGACAGAGGCTACTATAGTTTGGAGACATTCACTTACCTTCTTGCACTAAAGGCTAAATGGCCTGATCGTATTACACTTTTGCGAGGAAATCATGAGAGTAGACAGATAACGCAAGTATATGGATTTTATGGTAAGATCTTTCATTTCTCCGATTTTGAATATTGTCTTATGAGATATCTCTTTGAGATAAAAGCCACACAAGTGATTTGTAATAAAACAGTTTTTTTTTCCTATTTTTTTTTAGTAGCCTTGGAGTTTCACACATGCTTGATACCACTATCCCTGGCTCAGTTTTTTTCATCCTTTAATTTCAGATAGAAAGAGAAGTAGAGGGAGGGGGTAAATAGCATAATGGTTATGCAAACATACTCTCATGCCTGAGGCTCTAAAGTCTGAGGTTCAGTCCCCTGCACCAACAAAAGGCCAGAGCTGAACTGGTGAGAGAGAGAGAAAGAGAGAGACCACAGCACCATTCTATGGTCTGTGGAACTTGCCCCAGAACTATTGTACTCCCAGGGCCAAGATTTGCAATCTGCTGAGTGACTCGGCCTCTCCACTTCTTTTTAAAAAATACTTGATTAATTTTTTCATTCCAGGTGAAAGAGAGAGCATCATATGAGGCAGAGAGAGAGAAACCAGAGTATCACCCCAGTACATGTAATGTTCCTGTTGTACAAGTTCAATGCTATATCGTTGAGTCACTTCCCCAGCCGCACTTCTTAAATTTTTAGGTGAGACACCAGAGTGCTGTTCAACTTTGGCATATGTGATATCAGGGCTTGAACCTGAAACCTTAAACAAGCAAGTGCTGTGCTGTATTGCAGGGTTGTCTCATACTCCTTGCCCCCCCCCACTTAATTTTCCCTCTTTCTCAGTCAAATGAAAATCTTTAATAAAAAAAAAAAGTCTTATATACAAAGGAAGAACCACTCTCAACTTTTTGTAAACATCTTTTTTTTTTTTTTGCTGACGAATCCACTGCTCTTAGTGACCATTTCCCCCCTATTTAATTGGATAGGATTAAGAGGGGAGATAGGATAGACACTTGCAAACCTGTTTCACTACTTGTGGACCCCCCCTTCCACGTGGGAAGCTGGGCCTCGAACCCGGGGTCTTGCACTTCATACTATGTGTGCTTGACCACATGGTCCACTGCCCGGGCCCCTGTGTACATTTTTCTAGATTAGTATTTCAAAGTGTATTGTTTACTTTACTTCATTGGAAATACTTGGGATGCTCATTAAAAATGTTGATTATGGGGTTTCACAGAAGACCTTGTGCTGTGGTAGAACTTGATGAATGTGAGTGTTCTGCAGACTGAAGCTTGAGAACTTGTTCTGTATATGCCTGTAGGTGTGTGTTTGTATACATACCATCCTTCAATGAAAGTATGCCCTTTTTTCACTTAATATTATGGCCAGAATTTTCACTTAATTAACAGTATTTTTATAGTTGCGTTGTATTATATGGATATGTTATTTAACCTTTTAAAATTTTTTTAAAGCTCCCCTGCCTTTTAAAAAATATTTATTTATTCCCTTTTATTGCCCTTTTTTTTTTATTGCTGTAGTAGTTGTTGTTGTTGATGTCATCATTGTTGGATAGGATAGAGAGAAATGGAGAGAGGAGGGGAATTCAGAGAGGGGGAGATAAAGACAGACACCTGCAGACCTGCTTCACTGCTTGTGAAGCAACTCCCCTGCAAGTGGGGAGCCTGGGGCTTGAACCGGGATCCTTATGCTGGTCCTTGCACTTGGCGTCACATGTGCTTAACCTGCTGCGCTACTGCCCAACTCCCCCTTTTAAAATTTTTTAAAAATTATCTTTATTTGGTAGAGACAGCCAGAAGTCAAGAGGAAGGGGGAGACAGAGAGGGAAAGAGACAAGAGAGACATCTGCAGCACAGCTTCACCATTTACAAAGCTTTCTCCCTGCAGGTGGGGGCCAGGTACTCCAAACTGGGTCCTTGAGCATTGTAACATATGTGCTTAACCGGCCCCTAACCTTTTTTTTTTTTTTTCAATTTTTTTTTTTAATTTAAGAAAGGAGACATTAATAAAATCATAGAATAAGAGGGGTACAATTGCCATAATCTGCACAATTCCCATAACCTGATCTCCATATCCTATCCCCTCCCCTGATAGCCTTCCCATTCTCTATCTCTCTGTGAGTATGGATCCAGAGTCATTGTGGGTTGCAGAGGGTGGAAGGTCTGGCTTCTGTAATTGCTTCCTCGCTGAATATGGGCGTTGACTGGTGGATCCATACTCCCAGCCTGTCTCTCTCTTTCCCTAGTAGGGTGGGGCTCTGAGGAAGTGGAGCTCCAGGACACATTGGTGGGGTCGTCTGTCCAGGGAAGTCTGGTCAGCATCTTGCTGGCATCCGGAACCTGGTAGCTGAAAAGAGAGTCAACATACAAAGCCAAATAAATTGTTGAACAATCATGGACCTAAAGACTGGGATAATGCAGATGAAATGTTGGGGGGTATTCCCTGCATGCTCTAGTGTACTTCTGCTTTCAGATATATATTTTTCCCCTAGTTTATGGGCACAGGTGAACCTATGCTCTATCTCAGGGCCCTGGACTATATCTAGGTTTGGGAACTTTATTGGGGAGTGGAACACCTGGAATGGAATTAGAGAATACTATGAAAGGAAAGGTCTCACCCGAGTGATGAAGCTGAAGGGTTGTCATTCCACACCTGAAGTCTCTGGTCACAGTCTGAAGTGAAGCATGCTGGGGTGGCACTCGTTGCGTTGATTAGGTTGCGATTGGTGGATGCAATATTATTTGATTTGAATTGAGAGCAGCATGCAGAAAAGTGGGCCCCACCCTAAGGTTCCAGGACTGGGGGAAATATAGGCTCTATAGTGGAAATGTGAGGTTCCTGTTGTCTTAGGGTTCAAGAAGACAATGGATAGTTATTGTTATCATCACATTATTTGGTGATAGGGTTAACTTTGGAAAGTCCCTTTGATAGGGTTTGGGGTATAGTACCCAGCATCTTATATATAGCTGTGCTACTGGTTGCTTCTGTTCTCCCTGGTCTAGGCTTTTGAGAGAGTCAACATATCAAAGACTCAGCCTATGTATTAAAAAGACTCAGTCTGTGATTTTTTTTTTTCTTTTTTTTTTTAATTGGGGAATTAATGTTTTTCATTCAACAGTAAGTACAATGGTTTGTACATGCATAACATTCTCCAGTTTCCCATATAACATTTTTTTTAATCAGTGGACATTATTGTTTATAAGATATTGTTATCTAGGTAACTGATGAATATATATGTGTATATATGTACAAATATGAGTGCTTGTTATATATGATCTCCCAAGAAAACATGAATATCCTGTTAAATGTGTATGTGTGTGCTTGCATGCACAAGTTTGTATTTACTCTAGAGAGTGCTAGTACCTCAGGGGTTAGAACAGAACTTAATCATTTAAAGAAGATTAGCTACATCTGTAAACCTTTTATGTTTAAAAGATTTTTAAAAATGAGGCCGGGGGAGTCGGTGTAGTGCAGCACAAGGACCGGCATGAGGATTCCGGTTCAAGCCCCCGGCTTCCCACCTGCATGGGAGTCACTTCAGAAGGGGTGAAGCAGGTCTGCAGGTGTCTATCTTTCTCTTCCCCTCCTCTCTCCATTTCTCTCTTTCCTATCTAACAACAGCGACATCTGTTGTTAATGTTTCAGAGGCTCCAGCTGGCCGGGCTAGCGTCGCTGCGGTAGAGAGACTCGGGGACACACGGCTGGGCTGAGAAGCTGCAGTTTAATCTTTATTCACGAGCGGGCAAATCCCCACACCATGTGCTTCCCCATGTTTTTTCCTCTGCTGCTGCTGCTGGGACTCTGGACGTCCTTAGCATACAGGGCGGGGAGAAAGAGGGGCGTGAAACTAGCAAGGGCCAAACCATTTCTCTCAGAGGTAGGGGGAAGGGGACCAAACCAACACGAAGAATACCAACAAACATCAATAACAATCACTACAGCAATAAAAAAAAAAACAAGGGCAACAAAAGGGAAAATAAATAAATAAATATTAAAAAAAAAAAAAAAAAGAGGTCAGGGCTCAAAGCCTGTTCAAACACAAACTTGCATACCCAAAACTCCAAAAGTACAGGTTCAGTCCCTGGCACAACCTTCTGACAGGTGAGCAGTCTTTCGTGTACATGTCCTTTCCTTTCTTGTAATAAGTAAATGTGTTCTTTCTTGTAATAAGTAAATGTGTTCTTTCTTGTAATAAGTAAATGTGTTCTTATAAAATGTTTCCTTTCTTGTTATAAGTAAATGTGTTCTTATAAAATGAAGTTATAAAGTAAACTTTGAAGGAGGTAGGCAGTAGAGCTAGTAAGATTATTTTATTATTTTATTTTTTTACTTTTTCATTATAAGCAAAGTACTGCTCAGATCAGTTTTATGGTGGTGCTGGAGATTGAACCTGGGACATGGAAGTCTCAGGCATGGAAGTGTTTTTGTAAACATTTTGCTATCTCCTCAACCCAAGTGGTGGCAAACCCTGTTAAACTAACACAGTGCACGGACCTGCAGGGGGAAAGTTTCATGAGTTGACGCAGGGCTACAGGTGTCTCTCTGTCTCTCTCCCTCTCTGTCTCCCCTCCTTTCTCAATTTCTCAGTCTTTATCCAATAATAAATAAAAAAATATAAAACAAATAAGATCATTAATGTGTATTTTCCACGATACGCCACAATTAAGGCAGATATTAAGAGATTTGAGAATATTGATTTTAAATTCTTTAGCTATTTGATTTTATATATATATGTATTGGTTTTGTTTTCTCCCTTTCTGTCTCTCACCCTGTATCTGGATAAATGGAAAGGAAAGACCAAATAAACAAACAAACAAAAATTCAGCTCTGCTGTGAGCACTGGAATCTCACAGATACAAAACCCTAACAAAGCCCTGCCACCGTGTGCGCGCTCACACACACACACACACACACACACACACACACACACACACACACACACACACACACAGGGTTGAGATAGAATAGTGGGTATAGGGGCTGAGTGTTTGTACACCTGGTAGATCACATGTGCTACAATGCACAAGGACCTGGGTTAGAGCCCTCGGTCCCCACCTGCAGGAGGAAAACTGCAAGTAGTGAGCCAGTGTTGCAGGTGTGTCTCTGTCTCGCTCCCTATCACCCCCTTCCGTCTTTATTTCTGGTTGTCTCTATCCAATAAATAAATAAAGATTAAAAAACAAAAGAATAGTGGGTATGTAAAAAACATGAGCTGCAGAAGCCCTAGATTCAGTCCCTGACACCAACTTAAACTAGAGTTGAACATGCAAATAAAAATAACAGTTGTACATCTTGTCCCCCCACCAAGCTACGCTCATTTATTTTCTTAGATGGTATTTGTTAAACTTCATTTTATTTTTATTATTTATTGTTTTTTTATTTATTTTTAAATTGAGAGGGAAAGAGACTAACCAACCTGAGTACTGCTCAGCTCTGGTCTATGGTGGGCTGGGGATTGAACCTGGGACCTAAGAGGCTCAGGCATGAGAGGTTTTTGCATAACCATTATGCTATCGCCCCCTCCTGCACCATTCATGAAGCTTTCCCCCAGTAGGTAGGGATCCGGGGCTTGAACCAGTGTCCTTGTGCAAGGTAATACGTACACTTAACCAGGTACACCACCACCTGACCCCAGCTAGGCTCATTTAGGTTTTATGGCTTATTTAATTTAACAAAAGGAAACACAAGGATCAGGGAAATAACTTAATGAGAAAGCATAGGACTTGTGTGCCTTTGTCCTCAGGCTTTTAAAAAATTTTAATACTCTATGTAATTTATTGGATAGAGACAGAATTGACAGGCGAGGAGGAAAATGGAAGAGAGGCACCTGCAGCACTGCTGTACCGTTCGTAACCCCCCATGTGGGACCTGGAGGCTTGAAACCTGGGTCCTTGCTCATGGCTATGTGCGCTTAACCAGGTGCACCACTGTTTGGCCCACCTGTGGCCTCAGTTTTAATTCCCAGCATTTCATCTGACACACCTGAGTGCTATTCTGGTCTCTTTTTCATTCTACTCCCTGTCTGTCTTACACAAGTAAATCTTTTACACGAGTAAATCTTTTTTTTTTTTTTAAATAAATATTTATTTTATTTATTCCCTTTTGTTGCCCTTGTTGTTTTATTGTTGTAGTTATTATTGTTGTTGTTGTTGGATAAGACAGAGAGAAATGGAGAGAGGAGGGGAAGACAGAGGGAGAGAAAGACAGACACCTGCAGACCTGCTTCACCACCTATGAAGAGAACCCCCTGCAGGTGGGGAGCCGGGGGCTCGAATCCAGGTCCTTACACAGGTCCTTGCGCTTCACGCCACTTATGCTTAACCCACTGCGCTACCGCCCGACTCCCACGAGTAAATCTTAAACAGTCAAATATGGTGACCTGACAGGTGGTACAATGGATGAAGTGTTGAACTTTCAAGCATGAAGACTGAGTTCAGTCTTTTTCTTTTACGATTATTTATTTGTTCTTGGGGGGGGGGGGTCAGATATCATTCATGTACATGTGCTGCTGCCGGGGGTTGAATTTGGGACCTCATGCTTGAGTATCCAATGCTTTATCCTCTTCATCACCTCCCAGCGGAGTTCAGTCTCTACCTCTCTCCCTCATTTCTCATTTCTCATTAATAAACATTTAAGAAAGTTAAATACTTTTTTTTTTTGTTTTTGTTTTTAAATATCTTAGGTACCCAGGAGATGGCTCAGCAGATAAGGTGTATGCCTTACTATGTAGGCCCTGGGTTTCATCCCAGTTCCACATGGGAACACCTTGGACAGGACTAGGAATTGCCTTGGGTGGTGGAATGATCCTTTGGTATCTTTTATCTCTTCCTCTAAGTAGCTAGACACACTTTATTATGTTCTAAATGCATATCCTTTGGGCCCCCGGCTCCCCACCTGCAGGGGAGTCACTTCACAAGTGGTGAAGCAGGTCTGCAGGTGTCTTATCTTTCTCTCTCCCTGTCTTCCCCATCTCTCTCCATTTCTCTCTGTCCTATCCAACAACAAACCGATATCAACAGCAACAATCATAACCACAACAAGGTTACAACAAGGGCAACAAAAGGGGGAAAAATGGCCTCCAGGAGCATTGGATTCATAATGCAGGCACTGAGCCCCAGCAATAATCCTGGAGGCCAGAGAAAGAAAGAAAAGGAAAACAGTGCCACATTCTAAGGCTGGAGGTGCACTCACAGTTTAGACAGTTTTTTGACTGTGGAGGTTCTGCCTACTAGAACTAAATATAACCTGTTGTCCTAGTTTAAGTTTTTTTTCTACTGTCTTGATAGCTTGAAAGTTTGTTTGCATAACCATTATGCTACCTCCCCAGTCCTAAATTAAATATTAAAAAAGGGGGGAGCAGGTGGTGTATGCTAGTATGCTTTGTTTAAATTGTCAGATTCAGAACTTCATTAATGAGAACTGTTCTATCTCTTTCATAGATGAGTGCCAAACCAAATATGGAAATGCTAATGCCTGGAGATACTGTACCAAAGTTTTCGACATGCTTACTGTAGCAGCTGTAAGTTTTTAAAAAATTATTATTAGTGATTTAATATTGATTTACAAAATTATAAGATAATGGGGGTATAATTCCACACAGTTCCTCCCACCAGAGTTCAGTGTCCCCATTCCCTCCATTGGAAACTACAGCAGTTCTTCCAGGATCACAGATTTGGGTTGACTATTATTTCTATAACTTTATTCATATATATTTGCCCATTTTTTTCTTATGGTCCTGCCTTTTCTTCCTTTCTCAGTCACACCTACTACTGAGTGTCCTTCTGCGCATACCCCTCCCCGCCAAGTCCTGATGGAGTTGGAGTTCAGAGCCCTCTGCTCACCTTCCCCTAACATTTCTTCTCTGGAAGAAGATACAGATAGAGGGAAAGAGACAGACACTTGCAGCCCTGCTTCACCACTTGTGAAGCTTTTCCCCTGTAGGTGGGAGCCAGGGGCTTGAGCATGGGTCTTTGCACACTGGGATGCGTGCACTTAACTAGGTGTACCACTTCTTGGCCCCTTGAACCAAAAATTTTTTTTCTCTAATATTTATTTATTTTCCCTTTTGTTGCCCTTGTTGTTTAACATTGTTGTGGTTATTGATGTCGTTGTTGGATAGGACAGGGAGAAATGGAGAGAGGAGGGGAAGACAGAAAGTGGGAGAGAAAGACACTGCTTGTGAAGTGGCTCCCCTGCAGGTGGGGAGCCAGTGCTCGAACCGGGATCCTTACGATGGTCCTTGTGCTTTGCACCACTTGTGCTTAACCTGCTGCGCCACCGCCCGCCTCCCTGAACCAAAATTCTTTTTTTTTTTTTTAATTTACTTATTCCCTTTTGTTGCCTTTGTTGTTTCAATGTTGTAGTTATTGTTGTCGTCATTGTTGGATAGGACAGAGAGAAATGGAGAGAGGAGGGGGAGAGAGAGAGACACCTGCAGACCTGCTTCACCGCCTGTGAAGAGATTCCCCTGCAGGTGGGGAGCCGGGGCTTGAATCGGGATCCTTACACCGGTCCTTGCACTTTGCCACGTGCTTAACCCGCTGCACTACTGCCCGACTCCCACCTGAACCAAAATTCTTTATGGGGTGCAGAAGATGGAAGATCTGGTAATTGCTTCTTCGCTGGACATGGATGTTGGCAGTTCAATCCATACCCCCAGCCTGTTTCTATCTTTTTTTTTTTTTTTGCCTCCAGGGTTATTGCCGGGGCTTGGTGCCTGCATCACGAGTCCACTGATCCTGGAGATCATTTTTTCCCTTTTTGTTGCCCTTGTTGTTTTATCATTATTGTGATTATTGTTGTTGCTGCTGTCGTTGGATAGAACAGAGAGAAATCGAGAGAGACGGGGAAACAGAGAGGTAGAGAGAAAGATAGACACCTGCAGACCTTCTTCACCACCTGTGAAGCAACTCTCCTGCAGGTGGGGAGCCGGGGCCTTGAACCGGGATCCTTACGCCAGTCCTTGCGCTTTGTGCCAGTGCACTTAACCCGTTGCACTACCGCCCAACTAACTCCCTGTTTCTATCTTTTTTAGTGGGGTAAGGCTCTGGAGAGGTGAGGTTCTGGGATGCATCGGTGAGGTCATCTGCCTAGGGAGTTCAGGATGAAATCATAGTAGCATCTGCAACTTTAGCAGGACAAAATGTTCAATAAACAGGAACAAAAAAAAAATAGGACTAGAGAAGATGAGAATAGGGATTTTAGGGTGAAAAGAAGCTAGGAAGTCTATTTTAGGTATGTTCCTAAGGGGCCTTGACTTTGGTGATTTTTGCTTGAGCTTGATAGCTAACATGGAGGTGGGCTAAAAATATTGTTGGAGGGAGTTGGGTGGTATCACAGCGGGTTAAGCACACTTGGCGCAAAGCGCAAGGACTGGAGTAAGGATCGTGAGCCCCCGGCATCCCACCTGCAGGGGAGTCACTTCACAGGCGGTAAAGCAGGTCTGCAGGTGTCTATCTCTCTCTCCCCTTCTCTGTCTTCCCCTCCTCTCTCCATTTCTCTCTGTCCTATCCAACAACGAACAACATCAACAACAACAATAATAACCACAACAAGGGCAACAAAAGGGGGAAAAATGGCCTCCAGGAGCAGTGGATTCATGATGCAGGTGCTGAGCCCCAGCAATAACTCTGAAGGATATATATGTATGTATGTATATGTTTTGTCTGGGAAGTCGTATTCAGAGTTGAGAATAGGATTAGAAAGTTGGATCAAGGGTGGGTGGGTGGGGAGAATACAGGTACATGAAGGATGATAAATGACATAGTGGGGGTTGTATTGTTAAATGGGAAACTGGGGAATATTATGCATGTACAAACTATTGTATTTACTGTTGAATGTAAAACATTAATTCCCCAATAAAGAAATAAATTAAAAAAAAAAAGTTGGATCAGCGTTCCCAAACTTGAAGAAAGCAGCTGTAAGTTTTTATGAATCATTCTTTAAAATTGCCATTAGGCTTATTGCTAGGACTCAGTGCCTGCATGATTCTATTGGTCTTGGCTGCTTTTTTTCCCTTTTAGATAGAGGGTGAGAGAGAATGAGAAAGACCAAGAGAAAAGGATATACTGTAGCACTCACCATTAGTGAAACTTCCACCCTGTAGGTGCTGCTCACATATGGTAGGCAGAAGCTTAAACCCAGGTCATTGCACTTGGTAGCATATGTATTCTTTTGGGTAAACAACCTCCCTATACCCTATAAATATTTTTTAAATTATTGATTGATTGATTGATTGATTCCCTTTTGTCGCCCTTGCTGTTGTACTGTTGCAGTACATTTTCTTTAAAAAAATATGTGTTTGGGAGTTGGGCAGTAGTACAGCAGCAACAATAACTTCAGCGATAAAACAACAGGGCAACAAAAGGGACTAAATAGATAAATCAATATTGAAAATATTTTCATTTCTTTATTATTGGATAGAGACAAATTGAGAGGGGAGGGGGAAATAGAAAAAGAGATAGACATGCAGCCCAGCTTCACCACTCAGGAAGCCTTTCCCCCTACAAGTGGGGACCAAGGGCTTGAACTTGGGTCTTTGTACACTATAATGTGAGCACTTAACCAGGTGTGCCATCACCTTCCTCCCTTTTAAATATTTATTTTTTTAAGTTTTTAAAAAATATTTATTTTTGGGAGTCCAGTGGTAGCGCAACGGGCTAAGCACATGTGGCACAAATCGCAAGGACCAGCAAGGATCCCGGTTCGAGCCCCCGGCTCCCCACCTACAGGGGAGTTGCTTCACAGGTGGTGAAGCAGGTCTGCAGGTGTCTTTCTCTCCCCCTCTGTCTTCCCCTCCTCTCTCCATTTCTCTCTGTCCTATCTAACAACAACAACATCAATAACAATAACTACAACAACAATGAAAAACAAGGACAACAAAAGAGAAAATAAAATATTAAAAAAAATACTTTATTCCCTTTTTGTTGCCCTTGTTTTATTGTTGTAGTTATTATTGTTGTTACTGATGTTGTTGGATAGGACAGAGAGAAATGGAGAGAGGAGAGGAAAACAGAAGGGGAGAGAAAGATAGACACCTGTTTCACTGCAGATGGGGACTCTGGGGTTCGAACCGGCATCCTTATACCAGTCCTTGTGCTTTTTTTTTTTTTAATATTTTTTAATATTTATTTATTTACTTACTCCCTTTTGTTGCCCTTGTTTTTGTTGTAGTTATTATTGTTGTTATTGATATCGTTATTGTTGGATAGGACAGAGAGAAATGGAGAGAGGAGGGAGTCGGGCTGTAGCGCAGCGGGTTAAGCGCAGGTGGCGCAAAGCACAAGGACCGGCATAAGGATCCCGGTTCGAACCCCGGCTCCCCACCTGCAGGGGAGTCGCTTCACAAGCAGTGAAGCAGGTCTGCAGGTGTCTATCTTTCTCTCCTCCTCTCTGTCTTCCCCTCCTCTCTCCATTTCTCTCTGTCCTATCCAACAACGACAACAACAATAATAACTACAACAATAAAACAACAAGGGCAACAAAAGGGAATAAATAAATAAAATAAATATTTAAAAAAAAAAAGAAATGTAGAGAGGAGGGGAAGACAGAGAGGAGGAGAGACAGACAGACACCTGCAGACCTGCTTTACCACTTGTGAAGCGACTCCCCTGCAGGTGGGAAGCCAGGGGCTCGAACCGGGATCCTTAAGCCGGTCCTTGCGCTTCATGCCACCTGCGCTTAACCCACTGCACTACCGCCTGACTCCGCAGTCCTTGTGCTTTGTGCCACCTTCGCTAACCCGCTGCGCTACCATTCAACTCCCCCCTTTAAATATTTAATTTAGGGCTGGGGGGATAGCATAATGGTTATGCAAACAAACTCTCAAGCCTGAGGCATTGAAGATCCCAGGTTCAATTTCCAGCACTACCACCATAAGCCAGAAAGTTGTGCTCTGGTTAAAACTTAATTAATTTTAAAAAAAAAAAAAATATATATATATATATATATATAATTTATTTTAATGGGAGAGATACAAAGTGAAAAAGAGACCAGCATACTGCTCAGTTATAGCTCATGGTAGTGTTGGGAATTGAACCTGGGACTTAAAGCCTCAGGTACAAAATTCGTTTTGCATAACCATTATGCTGTCTCTCCCTAGCCACCCTATAAATCTTAAAACTTCAAGTCTTGTTCTGGGGATACAACACTGTGATAGTGCTCAGGACTTGCTGAAAATTCGTGCTTATGATCCCTGGCACCAGTCAGTGTGCAGCACTGAGAAGTGCTGTGGTCTAAAACTAAACAACTTCAAGTTTTGTTGCCCGCCACCCCCATCCCCCAATACTGCTTAATTAATTGATTTTTTTTGCATGGAGCTGGGGCCTCATGTATGGGCCATTTAACCTCTCTGGGCTACCTTTTCACTCACATACATAGAGCTACCACAGCACCAAAGTTTCCTCTAGTGCTATATATAGTACCTCCCATGTTGTTATGGGGCTTGAATCTGGACTGCAAGCATGGCAAGGCAAGTGCCGTCCGTACCTGATGAACTCTCTGGCCCACACTGTTTGATTTTATCCAATTGCCATTTCAGTTATATTGTGCTGTTAACATTTGCTGATGAATTTAGTTATGACTGAGTTTATAAGTATATGTTCAACTCTGTTATTTTTCTAACCAGTTAATAGATGAGCAGATTTTGTGTGTTCATGGTGGTTTATCTCCTGATATCAAAACACTGGATCAAATTCGAACCATTGAACGGAATCAGGAAATTCCTCATAAAGGAGCATTTTGTGATCTTGTTTGGTCAGATCCTGAAGATGTGGATACTTGGGCAATCAGTCCCCGGGGAGCAGGTTGGCTGTTTGGTGCAAAGGTCACAAATGAGGTAAAACCAACTTTTTGGAAAAATTGGTTGTTTGCTAATGGAGAGTAGAAAGGAATGTGGTAGCTATAGATATCAGACATTTAGTCTAGTTTACCCAAACTACAGTATCTATGGATGTCATTTTCTCATCTAATGTATCATATATGCTTTTAATGGCTAATTGAGTTTACACAGTGAAACCATCTTTTTCAGTGTTCATGTGATAATATATGTAAAATAACTTTCTTTTCTCTCAAATATTGTAGTTGAGAATAGAGTATTGTCAAGATACACAGCTATGTAGCTGACATATACTATAAGTTTTAGGTGCATAGCATGATTTAGTGTATGTCTTTTGTGACTAGGCAACTTTTTTGAAATTTAACTATTTTTAATTTAAAAAAAAGAGCACACACACACTTATGTATGTATAGGTGAGTTTATGTTGGAAAAATAACCCAGTATAAGGGACTCAGAGCTACTTTTTGACCCCATCAATGCAATACAACTTAGGTGAATTATCCTCTGAGTCTCTGAACAAGAGGAGAATAATTATTTTTGAGAATATTGTAGGAACCCTATTAAAACCTCTATGATAGATATTGATGACAGTATTCTTACTATTAAGCCAAAAGAAAGAAAATGTTTTACATCTGATAGCACTTAAAGAGGGCATTTCTTCCAGAAGCTTCTAACAACAACAACAACAACAAAAATATATATATATGACTACATAATTTTTCTAACTATAGAATCAGGCTAAAGTGACTGTTTACAGCTTGTTGAAAGCTCATTGGTGGTTAGTGTATTATGGGTTCTGTAGTTAAAGTAGTAAAAGAATTCTTTATTTATACAACTGATTTCATATATATGTACATATATATGTCTTAATGTGCTGGATACTTAATAAACCTTTCTAAATTACAGTTTGTTCATATCAACAACTTAAAACTCATCTGCAGAGCTCACCAACTAGTGCACGAAGGCTATAAATTTATGTTTGATGAGAAGCTGGTAACAGTATGGTCTGCTCCTAATTACTGCTATCGTTGTGGAAATATTGCTTCAATCATGGTCTTCAAAGATGTAAATACAAGAGAACCAAAGTTATTCCGGGCAGTTCCAGATTCAGAGCGTGTTATTCCTCCCAGAACAACAACGCCGTATTTCCTTTGAGGCCTTCGCCCATCCTGCTGACCCATTTTTCTGCCCTCTTCTCACCCCATCTTCCGTGTATTACCCTCTACAATATACTTTTTATTGAGCACTTTGCTGCTGAAATGCTGCCTCTTGCCTTTTTTTAATTTAAAATTATCTAAATTTATTGTTTGTTATGGTGTCTATAGCAATGTTTTTCTATCAATTTTCTCCCCCATCCCATCCTCACCTTGGACTCATTTGAGAAGACTTGAGAAATGTCTTAATACTCATACTGCTGCATGTAGCTCCTGCTTATTTACTGGTCTGGGGGAAACAAGATGTGTTTCCTTTTTTAAAAAAGGCAATTGACAGAACAGACTACACCGAAATACTCCTTTTGTGTATCATTCAGCCTTTTGTTTTAGTTTGGTAAGTTTTAAGAAATTTCAGCAGCAAAGTATTCAGTGGGCACGATGGACTGCAAATGCCTTGAGTTATGTATACCTGTCCCAACTGTTCACTTCACTGTCCTTTGTTGGATGATATTTTAAATGGATATAAAATAAATTGGTCTAAAGGGCTGCCCTCCTCGTTGTGTTTTTAAATTTTAGTTGAAAACTGCTACAGCTTCTGACTTTGTACATTAAGATAATTGTAATGCTCTTTTTTCAGATTTCTTGTATTTTTAATAAAATAATCTTAAAACACAGATAGGTTAAAGTGTTAAAAATTTTAAGAAGCTTTCATTGTTACTTTAAAGTTATTTTTTTCTTTTCTAATTGGAGTTCTTGACCCTTTGATTATTGAGTTTAAATCTTCAACTGAAATTCAGTACTATTTATTAAAAAAAAAATCACTAAACTGTGCCTATAAGACATAACTGCCATATTACTGTTTTGGTTTATATCCTCTATAGTAATAGAGAAACACTTAATACTTGTAATGCTGATGTGTTCATTTGATACCAAGTTAAGTAGAATGTGATCAATCCAGTTTACAATCTATCATGTGTGTGTGTGTGTGTATATATATATATATATACACACACATATATATATTAAGTAAAATCTATGTACTTTTCAATAAGAAATCATTCTCTTGTGTAACACCACTTTGACTTTTAGAAAGTGTTCATATTTTCATTGCAATTGAAAAGGTTGGAAAGGCAGGACTCTTGTATTTGTGAACTGTAATCTGAAGCAGTTTTTTTTTT